>NW_024423897.1:8449015-8712643 GCF_017311325.1 Ursus maritimus
GGGGGGAAATTATCAGTATTGGGAGATAAGTTGAGATACTATTTGCTGAAATATAAATTTTACTTTGTTTCTTTTTCTTTTGTTTTAAACCACAGCTAACTTAGCCAAATTATGTCTCAGTACTTAGCCTCCAGGCACAGGAGCCAACCTTTGGTTAACAATAAGAGATCTACATGTCATCTTAAATAATAACACATAGACACACAACTACTCCTTCATGAAATTTAAGACAGAAGGTTCCCTCAATCACCTGAAATGAGAAGTACTTCATCAAAGATCATGTACTGCCTTCATATGAATCATTTAACAACACAGCAGTAACCAGATGACTGAAATCTTCACAGAAAAATCAAGAAACAACAACAAAAAAATAAAAAAAGAAGCAGTTAAATTTGTCCTTTGCTGAATAGGTAAATGATTCCATTTAAACATACCAAATACATAAATCTAGTGATATCCTGGCATTTGGGGGGAAAAAAAACTAAAAAAATACTTCAGCAGGAGCAAGAGAAGAAAGATAATTTACCCTTAGGACAAGCCAATGACTAATAGTTAGATATTGAGCTAAAATAAAATAAAATCTTGTTTTCTAATTTTAAAACATAAAGATGGAAGGAAAAAATAAACCACACCATTAAACTAGAACAACTCACAGGTGAGCTTGCCATGACCTGATCATGGGGAAACAGTGCACGCCTATATCACTAATCTAAAGTTAGACCCAAACAGGAATAGCAGAGACCCGGGAAGCTCACTGACAGTATCTTCAGGGATGGCCTCGCACTGAATAAGAATCTGTAACGTGTCAGCAGAACTGCCTCCATTCTGCAATCGGAGAGGGAAGGGAGGAGAGATGAGAAGTGACAGTTGAGCAAGTTCCCATTTCTACATCCTTCTGACTTGTCTTTTTTGGAATGTTGTTGAAATAATTTTTTTAAAGCCTATACAGGCATATTTTAGGATATAAAACTTGACAGTATTTACTCACAATTTTTAGCGCACATATTTCAATAATTTGTCAATATGGCTTATGACACAGTAGCACCAATCCACCTTTTATATGCACCCAATAGTTTTGATAATGTCATTCTCAAAGTAGTCCTGGTCCAACAGAACTGGTACCCTTAGATGAAGAAGAGGAGACACCAGTGGTCTCTCACCGCCATAAGACACAGCAAGACGGGAGCTATCAGGAAACTGGAAAAGCTCTAAACCACAACCCAACTCTGCTGGTACCCTGATCTTAGCTTCTGGCCTCCAGAGCACAAGAAAAAGAAATTTCTGTTGTTTTAAGCTACACAATCTATGTTTTTTTGTTATGGCAGCCCACGCTAATATATTATGCAGGCACCTGCGAGTGGCCCCTATTAACTGGGGTTCTCTTCCTTCATATGGTTAAGATTGTACTTCCTAAACTTCCCTTAAAGATAGGAAAAGCCACATGATATATTGTAGCCAATGGAATGTCGGCAAGGGTGACATTTGTCAATTTCAGTGAGCATCTTTAATAAGAAAGAGGGCATGATTCTCCATAGGTTTTGTTTTTCCTGCCTCTGCAACCTGCAGTGTTCCAGATGGTCAGGTCTTTATCAGCTATCTGTCTGAGTGAGGACAATGTGGAGCAAAGAAGCTAGTCAACCCAAAATGGACATACAGTGTGAGTTGGAAATAAATATGTGCTATTTTAAGTCCCTGAGACTTTCCATTGTTAAGGCTGATATAGCAAACTTAGTTCTGCAGGGGGAAAAAAAAAGTAAAAGAAAAACAAAACAGTAAGGCAAGCAAGCAAACAAATAAAAATCCTTAGTCCAATAGGTGGGAAAAAGGAGAAGCAAACAAGAACAAACTTTGTAATGCTCTGCTGTAGCTCACAGAATAACCACAGTGGGCACATATTAGAGACACAATACTAAATAAAAAGATATTAACCTTTGTAACAATGTCGATGTTTTAACTACCAACTGATTAGGTAATCTACTGAGAAGTCACAAAATTTCATTTTATGCTTTAACAATTTTATGAAAAAAATCCAGATCCAAGGTAATTTTGGAACAGCATTTTGACTTCACCTAGCTTTGCTGAACATTATTTGCAAAGTCTTTATTATTTATAAAGGTAAACAGAAGATTAATCTTACTTGATTTATGATAAAACATCCTAACACATACTGAGACTGACATTTCAAATTGGTCACATTTTGTTGTGAACCTTTATAACTCAACCTTTTATATTCCCAAGGCTAACACTTAGTCTCCTTCCTCACTGCCACTTTCTGAAGTCACCCCACCACGGTGAGAAACCTACCTTTCCTTCTGTGACCACAATATTTTGTAACATCGATTTTTTTACACAATGGGCATCCTCTGCCTTGAAGTTTTCATTGCCCCCATTGCCATATGGATGATGACTAGTCATTCTCCAAGACTCACCCACATGTCAACTGCTCTGAAAACTCTTGGCCAAAATCTTTAGCAACAATTACCTCCTCCTTTGGATTCCCAAATCACTTTATGGCTACCTTTATTACAGCACTTATTCCCTCTAATTATAATTTACCTGTTAATGTGTCTGTTCATTTTATTTTTGAATTCTAAGTGAGCTGAAAACATCTTTCACTGTATTATGTAGCTACAATATACTTATTGAATGACTAGGTGAAAGTGTCAAATTATAAATCGTTTCTGCCTGAGAACGCTGGATGCTTAACAAAGGATACTTATATTCATAATGTTTAATTTTTTTTTTCTTAATCATCAAAGGGAAACAGGTTGTCAGCTTATTTACCTTTAATTTCCTGTCTCTATTCTGTTATACACGGTATTATAACACCAGGAAGTTTACGGGACCCTGGGTGGCACAGTAGGTAGGTTAAGTGTCTGACTCTTGGTTTCAGCTCAGGTCGTGATCTCAGGTCTTTGAGATCAAGCCCCACATCGGGCTCTGTGTTCAGCATGGAGTCAGCTTGAGATTCTGTCTCCTTCTCCCTCTGCCCATCCCCCTGCTCTCTCTCTTTCTAAAATAAATGGATAAATCTTTAAAAAAACAACACAGGAAGTTTAGGTATACTGGCATTTTAATTTGCTGGGCTATGCTTTGTAATCATTGCCTGGAAAGAATATAAGGGGCCTTAGAAGTCTCTACAGTTCTCTCCGAATTTCCCTTTGCAAACTTCCGACATGTGATTTATATCCCTTAGGTAATAAAGGAGCTTTCCTCAACTTTCTTCACAGCCAGCCTACTGAACCTCTTCTCCATCTCTATCACTCCTGTGGGCAAGAACAAAAGCAGGAAAAGAAAAAAAAAAAAAAAAGCCAGGGACCAGAGATGCCTTTTCATGCTCTTAATCAAAGGCTGTGGCCGCCTGTACTTGGCACACACTCCAAGCAGCTCTCCCAAGTAGGGATGGTCTAGATCAGCTGGCTACCACGGCCACCAAAAACAGAGGAACTACAAATGACTGCACCTACTGTAGATCCTGGCTCCCCACCCTGACCAAAAAAAGGAAAACCAAAAGGACTGACATCGGATGAGAGTCTGGAGAGATTGTTGTGGGTGCAAATACAGGTTCACACATGTTCTCATTTGGGAGTGGGGAGAAATGGGGGCAGCACTGCACAGAGGCTGGCATTAGTAAGACAGGGACTTACAAGTAAACTCCATCACTTGTGAATGTCAGGATGGTACTTCACCTGATAAGCCTTCATTTCTTTATTTATGAAGGTGAAGTGATCATGACATATCCCCGGTAATGCTGCTAAGTTGGTTTAATGCGATATTGAACACAGAACATGGCACAGAGCTCATACCTCACTCCCACTGAGGCTTATGTGTTATTTGGCCCCTTAGACCAATACACAGAATCCGAGCCTTTGTTGTTAATCACCTTTGGCATGACACTAGCAACTAGTAACAGTTTTACTAGTTTGATGTGTTGTGATAATATGGGGGAAATAGCTGGGATGGAACTTGGAAGAGGAGAATTTGAGGCATGGCCAAACCTGTAAGCAGCTCTATTATCCTTCACAAACCACTCTTCCAGCTCCAGTTCCCTCATCTTTAAAGGGGTTAAAGCAATTGGTTTCATCTGTTGCACTAAGGTTGAATCTCTGGGATAAACCAGACTTTCTTCTGTTGTACGCAGAACAAAGTGGTAGGAGTGAGGGAAGTAGGAGGGAGTGGGCATGCTCATAAAACTGGTGTCACAGAGCAGAAGGTTGCTAGCCAACCAAGTTAAAATAGGCAAGTGCTGCTCACAGTAACCTGAAAGGCTCCTATTTGGCAACACCCATGAGTCGAATTTCTATTCAACAATGGATTTTGTCACCTTTCTCTCCTGTTAGATTTAAAATCTCCAAGCCCTCCACAAATTCTGATTTCAAAAGGCAAATATGGCTTTGGTGACAATTGCAAAATGCTTGCAAATCAGAGCCTCAATCCAGTGTCTTTTTAAGATACCAGCAGAGATTGCCACTGCAAATAACATGACCTGCAAACCGAAGAATGTAGGGTAAGGGGAATGGAGACTGTTAAAAAGAAATGTACCTATAGCATGTTAACAGAGAGCTACAGGCCTGAAAGAAATTATAAGCACAATGGAAGAAAGGAATTAAAAAAATGAAGCAAAGAAGAAAAAGAAAGAAAAGTGAGGGAAGGAAAAGGAGAGGAGAATGCATTATTGAATGGGAATTCCTGGAACAGGAAATGCATTCCTTGGTTGGCCAAGTCGAAAAAAAGTGCCGCTTCAATTTTCAGAGAAAGGGATGGGGTTCATGTATATGCTACTTAATAATTTTATACCCTTAAATGTATCTGGATATAAATGATTTTATTTTCAAAGGACAAATTCTAATATTAACACTGAAGGCCTATTTTAAGGTTCATCAAGTACCTTTAAGGAATTTTAAGGAAATTCCACTGTCCTTCAGTTGAATCCAGATGGTGACCACTGATCTGCTTAAGGTCAGTTGTTGCTTTAGGTTTGGTTAAGATCATGGGGCTAGAATTAGACTTCTTGGGCTAGAACCTAACTCCATTCTTTTGTTTATTTAATTTCAGTATAGTTCACATATAATATTAGTTTCAGATATTTAATAGAGTGACTCAACACTTCCATACATCACCCTATGCTCATCACAACAAGTGTTTTTTAATCCCCTTCACCTGTTTCACTGATTCCCTGCCCCCCCTCCCCCCCACCCCAGTCACCTGCCTCCCTTCTGGTAACTACCAGTTTGTTCTCTATAGTTAAGAGTTTGGCTTTTTGTTTCTTTTGTTGTTGTTGTTCATTTGCTTTGTTTCTTAAATTTGACATATGAGTAAAATCATATGGTATTTGTCTTTCTCTGACTTATTTCACTTATCATTATACCCTCTAGATCCATCCATGTCATTGCAAATGGCAAGATTTCATTCTTTTTTATGGCTGAGTAATACTCCATTGTATATACACACACCACAACTTCTTTATCCACTCATCTGTAGATGGACCCTTGGGTTTCTTCCATATTTTGGCTATTGAAAATAATGCTGCAATAAACATAGCAGTATGTATATCTTTTCAAATTAGTGTTTTCATATTCTTTGGGTAAATGCCTACTAGTGGAATTACTGGACAATATGGTAATTCTATTTTTAATTCTGAGGAACCTCCAAACTGTTTTCCAGAGCCAACTCCACTCTTTTCTAACCGTGTGAACTTTCACAAGCTACCTACCCTATCTTCAGCTTAGTTTTCTTATTGCCGAATGGGGATAATGAAAGTATTCTATCTTATAGGTTTTAGTAAAGAAATTAATACATAAAACAATTCATAAAAGCACTTAACATAGTAGGCACATAGTACGTACTCAATAAATAAAAGCTGTAATTATTAGCAGAGCTCTAATATAAATACTTTTAAATGCTATATATATTTTGTTATAAAAAATATATATGCATCAATTCATCAGCTGTAGATAAGGCAGACTGTACCACTGACTTAATGACTTTATTTTAACTCCATTGAAACTATTTTCTCCAATACCGCTACCTTATAGAGTGAAGCCAAGGAAACCACTGGATTATTAAGAAGGTGTACCTTCACAATGATTTTCTAAAGCTCCTTGATTTTTGAAGAGACCAAGCTTATTCCAGCTTTGCTCTTTAGAGTCTTACTTTTAAGGACATTATCTTCCCCACTATGCAGGTGAATCTATATACCTGACCTTGGAGCAAAGGGACAAGAATATTAAACATTTCCACACAACCACAAACTAGAAAGCAACAGACTGTCATCTTTCCCTAACCCCACTGAAAGCACTCCACCTACTTCCAGCACCATGATGCAGCCCTAAAAGACTGTGCCCAAAGACACAGAAAATAAGTGGTGATATTAATAATAACAACAACAGCCACCACTTGATATACACTGGGTATTTCTTTAATACATTTATGTAAAGGTTACCCCATTAAACAAGCTTTCAAGGTGATATGCCATTATGCCCACTTTATACTTGGTAAGTTAAGGCTAAGAAGATAAGTAAGTAGTTCTGGGGGTTCCAGAGCTTGAAATTGAGGAAACCACAGCCCCAAAGCCACTAGGATGTTCCCTCTCTCGTTTTGTGGATTTGCCTCAGTAATCCATTAGGAATTCAGCCGAGTTTTCCTGTTCCCCAGGAAAGGTTTCCTCCAATTACATTTCTTCTCTTCCTCCATTTTACTTATGGCCTCTATCCCTGACACAAAGTTTCTCTTACCTGTGTTAATGATCTATTGCTTCCTTTTGGAGTTTCCATTGTGTGCACAATTGTTTCTGGAGTTTAAATTCACATCCATTTCTTCCTCAGTCTCACACTACCTTTTAAGCAAACTCCTTACCTAGTTTTACACTTGTATTTGCACGTCATTCAGAAGATGAGTTTGCCTTCTCAATCTGGGACTCAGCCCAAATGCCTATATGCAGGAACTTCTATTCCTGGCTTCCTTGATAAGTGTGTCTCTATAGAATATTATTATTTGACGGCAATATGTAGGACATGAAATATACAAGATAACTAACTGAATGAACAACCCTGAAAGACTATTCATAAGATGTTCAGTGCTTCCATTTTCACCATTGAGCTAATTAGTTGTATGTGTGTATGTGTGTGTGTGTGTGATTAGTGTTTATGAACTCAACCCAGTACAGGCAAATAACATACTGCACAGGATATTCCTGAAGTGACAGGTCACATGAAGCATCCTAGGGAATGAATGCAAGCTACTCATGGGGGTGAAATGGGCAAAGACAAGCGTCCAGTGCAGATAAAATGAATTGTCATCTCCTGACCCCCTCCCCGGTGATACAGAAGCCTCTGGTTCCGTCGTCACAAAGCTGTTCTCCAGGGAACAAAGCCTGTTTCTGTTGAGGCCGGTGCAGCTACCAGCAAAGGAAGCCCTCACCGTGATTCAAGTGCAGTTTAGACGCGCTAGAGGCAAAGGAAGCAATTTTGACAAAGAATAGCAAGAGCTATCTATACAAATGCAGAACAACAACATAAAAAAGCATAAAAGCTATTGATAATTAATTTAAAATACCATAAGGAAACCGTAGCTAAAGTGAGGGGGAAAATAGAGCCTCAACAAAGACAAATGAACCGCCGAGGCCATGAAAGCAAATGCCCCAACACTTTGGACTGCAATTGCAACGCCCCAATTTTTTCCTGTAATTATGGTTCTACTTATCCCATCTTAGATTCATAGAAAAACTTGAGTGGATAGGGAATTATTTCATGCTGGGAATACAGAAATAAGTTTGAACAAATTGCCCATTTGTGATTATTTAAATAAAACATCATAATTGGAATACGTTGGTCGATAAAGGCAATTTTTTTCCTTCTTTCTCTTTTGTATAAGAACAATACACTAAATGCTATCTTGATTTTTTTTTTTTACTGCATTTCTGTAAATACAGTATTTAATGCCAGGTGCCCCCTCAATTTGACATTGTGATAGGCTACATAAAAGGAGGAGTAAATGCACTCCACGTTGTTTTCCACACCACTTGGGTTCCGACAAGTCATTAAGAACATTCTCTGCTTGGGTATTGTCTTCTATGATAATTATATGCGGCTTGACTCAGTGGCGCTCACATTTAACGGGTCTCACTTTTCCATATTTATTTCAACCATGGTTCCCTTGCTGGTTACATTTACATCCTCTGTTTTCAGAGACTCTTTAAAAATACATCTTTCAAATGGTAGAGGTTCTCCTTCTTCTCTTTTACCCAAAACAAAATATACTCTCTTTTGCTCCCAACAAAGAAAAAGATAATTTTTGGTTACCTCGTAAGTACAGAACTTTCTGTAGTGAAACCGAATCTTTCTCAGGTGTGGCTAAGGAGGGGTGGAGTCCCCGAGTCATCACTCCTGAGGGCCAGGAGTGGTCTTATTGGTCTTATTTCTTTATGCACCATCTACCTATCTTTCGATCTTGAAAAAGTCCCTAGTGGACTTTTTGAAATAATTTATTTCAACTGGCATTTAGGTAGAACTGAATTTGTTATTTTTTCATAATATCCTTTAATATACAATTAATGCAAAGTATGATTTAAGTGCCTATTGTGAGCAAAGTTTGGGTCTACACATTGGAGAAGACATGAGGAAGAACGCAATCTAATTCCTGCCCACAAAATTAAGGTGGAGACATAGATAAAAACATATGAATGCCAAATTAAAAGTGCCAGAAAGATGCTGTGGACCTTAAAGTTACAGGAATGACGAGGAAACAGCAATGATGGTGGGTAGTGGAAACACGAACCGTTGCCGACCCCTCGTTCTCAGACTTAGACAGGAGCATGAAAGAATTAAAGAAGTCAGCTACTATTCTGTCTTGGATCTCGGTGGACAATACTTGGTGAGTGGATGTACTGGATGTCCATGATGCCTTTGCTTGAATCTCTCTCATGACAGGGAAATCACTCTATCACAGCTCCACCTCTCTGCATTTTGAAAGTTCTTCCCTGTATGGAATTGGAACTATGTGAGTATTCTGCTTCTATCCCAGGGGCCACATGGATTATGTAGTAAAGAGCATGAGAACTGCAGTCAGAGACTGGGTTCAAATGCAGATCTTGAAGACAACACTCTGGTGTTCTCTTTCCATGACGTTCTTTTATACCATAAGGTAACAATGTTTAGAGAGGTGACACACTCAAGATCACATGTCTGGTTAATGATACAATATAGTAAGAACTGAGATATCCTAAAATTCCAGTGACTTTGGGGCACCTGGGTGGCTCAGGCCTTGAAGTGTCTGCCTTCACCTCACGTCATGATCTCAGGGTCCTAGGGTCAGGCCCCACATCGCACTGGGCCCCCTGCTCAGCAGGGAGCCTGCTTCTCCCTCTCCTTCTGTGATCTCTCTCGGTCTCACTGTCTCTCAAACAAATAAATAAAATCTTAAAAGAAAGTCCAGTGACTTTGCCATTATGAAACAATTCAGGAAAATTCCAAGTATTTTAGCCAGGAAAATAATATATATATACTTACTTACTTACTATAATAAGTGGTATCGCAGGATTTAAGGTAGATTTTCATATTCCAAATGACTGACTCAAATGCTTTGTGAGAAATTAGGGCTATGAAAAACTAAACAAATTGTCTTAATCAGGAAGAAACTCTTTAAAAGCAGCAGTGATCACTACTTAGAAAGAACCCATGATTTCCATCCTCCATATTGCTTTCTCT
Source organism: Ursus maritimus (assembly GCF_017311325.1). Taxonomy (NCBI): domain Eukaryota; kingdom Metazoa; phylum Chordata; class Mammalia; order Carnivora; family Ursidae; genus Ursus; species Ursus maritimus. The sequence goes on from NW_024423897.1 coordinate 8,458,720, forward strand.
TCTTTTCTTTTCCATTTTCAAAACTGAAGTTTGCACATTTGACATATACCACAGAGCTGGATTAACTCAGTAATTTCCTGATAGATTTTTCCTAATTCCAAAGTCTACTCACTCCTACTTCCTCCTTCACTCCATTCCTCAAACTATTAACATAAAACACAGGACAGAATGTGCCACTTCTCTTCTCTTGAACCCCAAATATCGATAGGACCATGTCCCAGCCTTTTGACAAGCTTTTTAAGATTCTTTCAAGGAGTCCCAAATCTACTTACCCATACCCTCACACTGAGGGGCTGTTATCACACAAAGTCAATAAACTCATATTCCTGATATTTCAAATGGTCCATAAATTTAGCTATGATAAAATTCATCCTGAAAGGCACTAACTCCTTCTGCAACCATTGTCATTTGTTTATTCACTCAACCAATGTGCACTGATCATTATTACAGACAACAGGGATATGGTAATGAAACAAAAAAACAACAAAAACAAAAACAAGAGACGCAGTTCTCAAAGAATTTCTCTTTCAGTGGGGAAACAGCCCTAAATAAAAAACCCCTAAAATATATATATAAGTAAATATATATTTAGATACTGAGAAATACTAAGAAGAAAAATAAAGCAGAGAGAAAAGATACAGTATATTGGAAAGAAGGGTTTGGATATGTAGGTAGACAACCAGGGAAGATCTCAGTGTGAAGGTGATATTTGAGCCAAGAGCCAAAGAAGGTCAAAGACTGCTTCAAGCGTTCACCTATGGAATTGCATCTTGAAGGGACAGCAAAGGCAAATGAATAGCATGAGGTAGAAGCACTGCTGTGTTATGAAATCGGGGAGGCCAGTGTGGCTAGCTCAGATTGAGAGGGGAGGACACTAGTAGGAAATTGATTCAGGGACTCACATGGAGCAAGAACATTTAGGGGCATGTAAATCATACTAAGGATTTTACATATTTTATTGAATGATATGGAGGACTACTGGAAGGCTTTGAACAGGGGAATGAGACGGATTTTTTTTTTTTTTTAACAGGATTACACTTGATGCTGAGACAAGGATAACTCCAAGTTTTTAGCTTGAACATTGGAAGAAGGAAAATGCAACATACCACTACATCCAGTGAGTGGATCTGTAAAACCTTGGGATACATCCATTTTTATCCATCTACACTCTCACTAGCTTAGCCTAAACCACCATCATTTTTTATCTAATTTAAAACAGTATCATCATAAATGGTTTTCCATCATTAGCTCTTGTCCCCACTTAATCAATTCATTTTGCAGAAATTAGGATGATCAGTTAAATATATGAGGCCCTGCAAAAGCTAACCTATTGATTTAGAATATAATTTAACTCTTTATGGCCTGAAATGCCTTACCCTATTTTGCCCTGTTCTCCCTCTCTCATATCATCTCTGTGGCATTCCCACATATTCTAGAATTCTTTCTCATCTCTAGACCTTCAGGCAGTTGTCTCCCTACCTAGAGGCTGCCCTTCCTCCCAGTCTTTTGAAATGATAATGTCTTCACTTCCTTCTCATTTCAGATAGTTCCTCAGGGAGGCTTTTTCTGAATATGCTATCTAAAGCCTGTCACTCCCTATTCTTCTATTATACATCATTCATTCATTCATTCATTCATTCATTCATTCATTCAACTATTTATTAAGTGCCTAGGTACCAGATACTGTTTTAAGGACTATTCTTTTCTCATTGCATTTATTCTAATTTGTAATTATATTTCATATTTAATTCCTGTCTTCCCAACTGGACCCCAAACTCCTTAAGTGTAAGAGCTGTGTGTGTTTTGGTCACGACTGCATTTTTTTTTCCTGACACGTGACAGGTAATCAAAAAATATTTGTAGAATACATGAATAATGTTATTCAGAATTTGTTGGTTTCTCCTTTAGGCTTCTACAGTAGAAATTATTTCATTAAAATTTCATATCATAGGTAATTATCAATAGCTATTTCTTCAATAGCATGTACTTAATCCGAGACAAAAACTATTACTTCATCTGTATCTATTACTGTATCTTTCAAAAAGCTTAGTAGTTTCATAAGTATAAACACTTCTTGAATTGAAATGATGACTGGGTAGAACTTTGAGGTTTTTCCCAGTTATCTCAACCGAATATGTCTTGGGAGACTTGGGTTTATTCCATTTTAAAAGGATATGTATAAAATTACTAAGATTCTTGATTAGTTCCAGAAGTTTAACAACAAAGTAGATGCACTTTTCATGCTTCCCCCATCTACGGGCTTCCCATTACAATTTCAAAAAATATAGAACCTCCAGAAACCTAGAGAATATGTCCTGCTTTCTTCACCAAATTCATCTTGCGGCACAATTTTTCTCCCTCATTCATGAAGGCCCAGCCACACTGGCCTTTCTCTAATCCTGAACTGAGTACCTTCCCTCCCCAGGTTGGTACACTGACCATTCCTCTACCCAGAATGCTCATCAGCCCCATCTCCACAGCACAGGCTTCTGTTCCTCCTCCTCTGGGTTCCAATTCAAATGTCACCTTTTTAAACAGGTCTTTGCAGAAAGCTCTGTGTAAAGAGTTCTTTCTCCTCCCTGAAGCGCTCTAGAAGATCTCTATTTCTTTGGTTTTTTTTCCTTAACACCACTAACTGAAATTATCTTATTTACTTACAAATTCATGGTTGATGTTCCCACCATAGAATATAAGTTCAATGCAGCACAAATCTTGGTTTGTTAAGATCTTCTGTGCCTAGAACAATGTCTGGCACACAGTTGAATGGGCATAACAAATATTTTTGGAATGAATGAATTGATGCATACACAATTAAAATACTCCACTAGCATTATCATAAATAGTTGGCCAATGTACAACTCTTGTGTATAAGCCAAAATCCACAAGATAGAATTAAGAACAGAAAAGTAGAACAGTTCTCAACTCTAACCTGGAAGTCATGTAAGTCCCCTTGTATGGGATAGTACTCGAGGAAGAAAGGGGGTTTTCTGGGATAAAAAAAGGGTGATGGACTTTAATATGGGCAATTAGTTATTAGATTTGCAGAATTGGGCTTCTCTCCTCTATGGGTCTCTAGGAACCAGCACATTTCCTGGCTCAAAGGAAATCTACAATAGATGCTTGTTGAATTGACCTGAAATGAGAACAAAAACCTGCAGTAGGACATTTGCTGCTATAAACTCCAGCATCACTCAAACTATATTTAAACCGTGTTTACTTATTTATAAGTATCATTTAAATAGATGAATATAAATTCTTGTCAGCTAATTTCCAGTGATTTACTGAAATGCTCTATTTAAAAATGTCAAGTGGCCATTAGCAGTAAACCTCCAAGAATTTATCTGCCATAATATTCCTACTTAAACATTGTCATTGCGTTATTTCATTTTATTTGGTTTATTTTTAAAAATCTTTCTGAAACTGTTGAAAGTTTCTAATAGCAATTCATTCTCAATTTCAGGTGATTAAAATACATAGAGCAGAAATGGGAGGGAAACCCTCTAGAGTTACTGAACAGCACTACACCTAAGTGCCGGCAGGCACTGCTAGAGCCAGGCACGCACTTGAATGATGGTGAAACACACAGTTTTTGGAATTTGACATTTTACGCCAAATTGGGCCAAATTCAGTCCATCTAGACCCTTCTGGAGAGCTAGAGAGAAGTTATTTGGCATCTTACTAAGTTCATCCTGTTTCCTTTATCTGATAACGTATTTCAATCATCTTTCTTAAGATCAATTTACCTTGCCATACCTATATCATTAATATCGTAAGGTGTTACAAATAAAATGAAAAACACTTACAGTCATATTTACTTCTATTTCATATGTATTTATATAATATTTTCTTTGGTTCTACTGAAACACAGTGTGAGCCAAATCACTGCTAATTCTCCGATTTCTGTCTTTCTGTATGTGGCAGATAGAGAAGGATGAAATCCCGTTCACTCCCATACCTGCAGTTCAGAGTTCCATGATCAAATTAGAGTTCTCCTTGGAGAATCTCATGTCCATGGTTACTGGCTCAAAATGTACAGTTTGGAATATTTAGAAAAAAAAAAAGCTATCCTTCTTTACATGGAGACTTAATTGGCAAAGAAGAATCACTTGTTTCTGAGGAGTACAAATTGTGAAATAGAAAGCAATCACATAGCTCTGGCTGTACTGCTGTTTGTAAATGCTAAATACCAACAACAGTGTACTTGTCTCCTAGAGCACATACACCTGTATCACTCACAAATGAGGTGTATAACTGAGCTGCAGATGAAAGCTACAAAAGCCTCGTATAATGGCTAACACTGACTGAGTGCCTATTGCGGGCCAGTCACTGTATTTAGTACTTCCCATAATCTATCTCTAATCTCCACAACAACACTTCAAGGTAAATATTATCTTCAGTTCACCATGAAAAAACTCAGAGCTTACAGCTGGGTGACTAACTTACTCGAGGTCACAATCTAATAGGATCACAGCTAAGAAGATTTCAAACTCCGATCTTTCCGGCCAGTATACCAAAGGTTCTCTAACTTGGTCTTGTATCAGAATAGTCACATGGGCCTGTTAAGACCCAGATCACTGGGCCCCATCTCCAGTTTCTGATATCAGTTGATCTCCGGTGGGCCCTGATGACTTACATTTCTCTCAAGTTCAGAGGCAATGATGTTGCTGGTCCCAGACCACACTTGGAGAACTATTGTCCTACATCCTATCCTGCTCTTGGTTAGAATGTAAATCCTGGTAGTAAGACCAATTGAATACTGGTCTTACCCCAGGAGTTTTAGAGATACTTCCATGAAATTTAAGATATATCAATATAACATATATCAAAATATTTACAGGTATTATCACTGGAATTTCAGCTTTTGTTATAGTCTTCTAAATTATTTGAGTTTTAAAAATTGAGCACATATAGTTTTTATTATCAGCAAATAGAAAGCTGATTGCATTTAGGAAAAAATAAAACAAAAAACCTCTCAGAAGTGTGACATTTACCGAGGTGTCAGCATCTCAGCACCTTTCCTAGGGAGGAGAATATACAGACACACAGACACACAGGTTATATACATATATACGCAATACACGTGCGTGTGTACATGTGCATGCACACACACACCCTTATCTACAAAAAAAGATAAAAGCTCAGTTTTCAGCCCAAACTGCTTACCCCACTTAGCTGTCCCCAGTAAATTCAGTTTCAAACCTTCCTTTCCTTATCTGTACATTCAGAAGACTGGGCTAGAATCATACATCTCACAGTTAAAGGACTTTTAAAAGACTAGATAGTCTCAATAGTTCAGTCCAGCTCTATACACTGTACTAATGTAAATCCTCCTCTCAGGACTTGAAGGAGAAAAAGGCCAAATATCAGGCACTTTTCTATGTGATGAGACCAGAACAAACTGAAGGGTGTTCAACAAGGTGCTTAAAGTTGTGGGGCCACTCGGTCAAAATGCCCCCACTACAGTTTTGCATTTTTAAATGATATCATATTACATAATGATAGCACATGACCATTTCCATTCCGCAAATTATGCCAGCTAAAGGGAATACCCTGGTATTTATGAGATGCTTAGTGCATCTGTCACCATGGCCTTATGGCCCAAATCAAAGTGATCAGAGCTATTAAAATGATTTCCCCGTTTGGCTGAATTTTAAAGACTATAGTTTTGAAGTCAGTGGCAGATGACCTACTAATGGTATTTAATGGTTCTCTCAACAAATTGTGAAGTACCTTGAATGACCCACTAGTTAAGTACATAAAAGGAAAAATTCCAGCTTGAACCATCGAATCCTTCATCCTGTCCAGTTTTTCTTTTGGACAACAAGGCTTTATTTTCTACCTTCAAGAAGGAATGGGGAGAGTTACAAAGGGAGTGAAAAGGGAATTAAAATTTCTTGAGAACTGGCCTAAACATTTGATATGAACCATGGTATTTGATCTTCACAACACTACAGAAGAAGAAAATTTTAATCTTCATTTTGCAAATGAGGGAAAGGTAAAGAGAATTTGCATAACTGAGGTCACTTAGCCAGGGAGGAAGGCAGTGAAATTTGAATGTGATCTATCTGCTTCTAGAGCCCAAGTGTTTTCATGATGTTTCCCAGAGAGAGAAAAATGCTGACATTATCTCTCCATGATACAGGTGTGTAAACAGGACAGGAGGAGATCGGAGTCTGCTAGGCTGAGATATAACACACGGGCAGTGGGCCCTTTAGAGACGCTCTTGGGTGTGTGTGTGTGTGTGTGTTTACTTGTTTTTCACAAATATTTTCCAGCACTTGAATGAATGACCATCAGAAACAAGTAAATCAAAGAGAGTCAAGAAGACATAAAAGCGAAGGCAAGAGATTCAATGTTCAGGCTGAGGTTCAGGGGAAATAAACCAATAAATGCCACCTGGAGCTGAAATACGAGGAAAGCGTAACACAAAGAAGGCGTGGATAACAGAACAATTTGGCCAGCCCAGACCTCGCTGCCTCTATTCCCTTCTATCGTAGCGAACAACCGAATCATTGGCCTGGAAACAAGGAGCAAGCCGTTGGCGGAGGAACCAAAGTCAAGGAAAGTTAGAGCAGACAAATTTCTGGCAAAGAATCTTCCCACCCTGGGAGCTGTGATAAATCCTGCAAGGCTCATGTTGGCAGAAGGGGAAAAAAATGTCCCCACTCCACATAACATTAACTTCAGTATAACTTCTGGGAGATCCCTGCCTGTCAGCCTCCAGAGAGAAAACAGGAAAGAGCAGGCTGGAGAGAGAGAAGCCCTAAGAATGACACCCATCTCCTTTCCCATGCTGGTGCGAATGCCCCCAAAACGCCCTATTATTTTTTCTTCGCCTGCTTTGATACATTGGCCAAATAAACGAGTTTGCAGTTTACTCTGGATTCCATTTTTTTTCATTTTGTGAGTACGGATCACAGCTAGAATTGTCATATAATCTCTAGTAAAGTGCACCAATTTTTTAAAATAAAAGTCTTTTTGACTTATAGAGCAACTTTCTAGTTCCTTCTTGCTTGAAAATGGAGAATTTATTTCAGGGGCCCTAAATGATCAGAGAGGAGGAGCTGTATATCCCACACAAATGAGTTAAGAGTAGAACAGGGAATCAGCATTGCAGATGTGTTCCAGATGTCTTTTTGTCAATATAGGAGGAGGCCCCTCTAAAAGTAAAAGGGACACTTGAAAATGAAGGTCTGAACCACCCCCAAAAGAAGCTGTTTCTATAGGGCTACACCCTGAATGATCTGCTTCTGTGTCCACCAAAAGATACAGCAAGAACTGCGATGTGCTTTAAGACAGGCTTCATCCGCATATTTAAGAATCCTATCAGGATTTTTCCTGAATGAAGTCCATTTCCTTTTTTGAGCCCTAAGTATGTTTTGGTGGGTTGATTTTCGTATTGCCTAGAACAGTTTTAATGCATCCATTTTTTCATACATATATTATTTCCCTTAGACTATAAGCCTATCCGCTCAACAAATATTTTAGTGAGTATCCCTTTTGTGCCAGAAGACACACACTATGAAGACAGACTGAGGATTTGTATCTTACTTGATTTTGATTTTTCTTCATATAATAAAAAGAAAATAACAGCAGTACTTAATTCATAGGGCTTCTGTTTGAATCAAATTAGATTATACAAGCGAACTTCTTAGCTTATGGCCTGAAGTATCATAAGTGTCCAACAGATATTAACTATTATTATCGCTAGCAGAGTGTCTGGCATACACCAGGGGTTTAACAGATACTTGCAGAACGAATGGTCAAAGACTGGTTGCATATAGTATTTACCATGTAGTGACCTTGCTCATTACAACTGGTTATATGGCACTAAACGGTCCCTTGGTTCAGCCATTTAATAGGTTTTGGGTAGGTTTGCATATAAAGTGAGGTAGGCACTGAAGTCATGCTATTTTCAAACACTTAAAAAATCCAGTTAATTTTTAGGCTGGTATTTATGAGAACCCTGTGTAATAGCACAATAGCACCAGGCTGGAGAAAACCCAGCACCTGACTGGATCTTTTCTTCCAAACAGATGCAGGACATTGGAAAAGTCACTTCCTGGACTCACCTGAACATTTCTTTTTCAACTGTAAAATGAGGAGGGTTAGACTAACTCTCGATGTTTCCTTCTAGCATTAACTGCCTGTAATTCTAAATCATTTTCATAGTGAGATTCCGAAAGGCCTTTACAAAATGCAGATGGGGAAGTCGAATCTGCTTTTGGTTTTCCCTCCATAGCTTTCCTAGGCTGTATGGGTAAATGTAATTAACATAATTACATTTATGTAATGATCAATAATGATCATTGCTAACATGGTCTGAGGACTTCTAAATGCCAGGCAGCAAGTTAAGTGCCTTTCTATGTATTTTTTCATTTAACACTAACAACAAGCCAATATAAAGTATAGATGCTCCCTGACTTACAATGGCTTGACTCAGAATTTTTCCACTTTTTGACGGTGAGAAAGCCTTCAGTAGAAACCATACTTCAAATTTTGAATTTCGATCTCTTCCTGAGCTGGTGATATGTGAGACAATATTCCCTCCTGATGCTGGGTAGCAGTAGCAGCTGCGGCCCCCAGTCAGCCATGTGATCACGGGGGTAAATGATCAAAACACCTACAACACTTCTGCACCCAGGCAACCATTCTGGTTTTCACCTTCAGTATAGCATTCAATAAATGACCTAAGACAGGGTTTGTGTGAGATGCTCATGCCGAATTGTGGGCTGATGCAAGTATTTTGAGCATATTCTGAGTTTAAGGTAGGCTAAGTTATGATGTTCAGTAGGTTAAGTATATTAAATGCATTTTCAACTTTGTGATACTTTCAACTTAATATGGACTTATCAAGATGTAACCCCACGGTAAGTCGAGGGAGATCTGTATTATACATATCTCCGTAAAAAAATAAACTGAAACTTAGAGAAATTTACTAACTTGCCTACAGTCTTATAGCTAAAAAGCAAATTTAGGCTATCTGACCTTACAGTAAATACACTTAACTACAGTATATTTTACAACAGTGAAACAAAGTTCTGCCTGTCCCACAAAAATACTCTCAGTCTTAATTTGCTTTTGGTCCTTAATGAAGTAAAGGCCTCACTCTAAATTAGCCAACTGTATACAGATTGATAAATAGGTATCTTTAAATTTCTGAACATGTATGGGTGTGGTTGGCTTTTATGTATGAGTGTACATATGAGTCCCCCGCCAGATAGTTGCAGTGTGGGTACTGACATTCCAATTTCCCATACAAGAAAGTCCTAATGGACAAGAGGCCTTTACCAGACATAGCTAACAATTCTACTGAGAAACTACTTTTTCTATTCCTTCGCCAGTAGCTCCTCTCTTCCTCTTAATGGAAGACAACTCTAAGCTGACAATCTCAAAAATGCAATTTACAATTAAAAAAAATTCACTTTCTAGATAAGTCTCACATGTACAAGTCCCACTTGTTAAATTTGAGTCACAAAGCAGTTGATAAGTTGGGGACACTCAGAAGAACATGGGATATCACTAACGGTCAGGGACCTAATTCTCTCAACTGGCTAGTGAGGCTGCGTGAGGACAGAAGGTCAATGTTCATTGAAATGAGAAGCCTCTAAACATGATTTCTCAATAGAACTCTTTTTGGCTCAGCTGCCATTGGAAAAGTAGTTAGGCCCTATTCTTACAATACATCAGCAAAGGCCTTAAAGTTAATTACGGCCTTATATTTACTCTGACTCTATTATACAGATGAAAAGAAGATGGTTTAATCACTGAGGTGGTTTTAATGTGCACTTATCTCATTTTATTCATGCTGTGGGAAAAACGCACACACGTTTGTATTTAAGAAAGGAAAATAATGAACTACGTCATCTATTCTTCAATTCCATGACATAAAGTGAATCCACGTTTTTAGAGTCACCTGACGTATGCAGTAAAGCATTTTTTTATTTCTCTAACATGTAACATATTTAAGACTCCTCCATTCTGAAATGGTTAATATCAAACTTTCCCGAGGTAGTCTCCTCTGAGCCCCATTACCAACATATGATTGTCACTGCAACATGGCTTTACTGACGCATTGGTGTTAAAAGGCAGTGACAGAGCCAACAGGAGAGAACCGGAGCCATTCATATATACTGTAGAACTACACTGGCAATCCACAGGAACACGCCATCTGCATTCTGTGTTGCTGCAACCTACTGAACTGTGGGTTTGCAATTTCAGAATTCAGAATGTCATGCCCGGCTCCACTTTAGGGAGCTCCCACAGCTGCTACTTTTGCTTCCCTGCCTCCGGAATTCTGATGCTGAAGTTAATATGTGAGGACATCCTTGTGTAGTGATGGAGACATGGCAGTAGGGCATGCTAGAGTACCATATATTTTTATGTATTTATTTATTCAAGCTGTGTGGCCTTTTTTCCCTCCTTTCCCTTTGCAACTTATCAACCTGAGCCCTCAGACGCTCACACCCACACAATGATCTCAGCAGGCAAGAAGGAAAAGCAAAGCAAATGCACTTTAGGAAAGAACAGGAAACCGACACTGAAATGGCCATTACTGGGCATTTCAATTTTACCTGTGGTTTCAGCTTCTGCTCAAAGTGCATGCAATGAATGTGGCCTGATTACCTTAATTCAGTGATATTGGCAATAATCACAATGACAAGCAGTGCCTAAGAGATTGCCCTTGACAGCAGAGTCACAGAAACGGAGGTATGGAGAATTTCCGTTCAGTACAACACACAAAAGGAATAATGGACAGACGCTCAGGGATCCATTTCCTGGTAGAAGGGTAGATGGTGAAAGAGCTGAATTCACTTTGTGATTCATAGTAGGGTTGAGGAGTTGATCTTTCACTGGTCTCTTCCAGCATTTTCACTCTCAATACTATGGGAGGATAAAAGAAGAGCTGAGGCATAGAATGACCACAGAGACAGTTTACTGCTGATTTAGCCTAGCAGGAAAAAAGAAACTTTACAAAAAATGAGTAAGAATCAAATAGGAAAATAAAGTCAACTGATTTTAAAGGCAAAATACCAAGGGCCATTCCCCGGATAAGAAGAATCATGAGCCTATGGAATAGATCCTCTCTGGTTATGTTACGGACCGCTAAGCGGAAGGAGATTTTCTGCCATCAATGACCATGCCATTTTAAATCAGGGAAGTACACTAGGTCAGGGGGTTAAAGATGGGATGAAAGTCAAGGATTAATGGTACCCCAAGTCGTCAACGTAATGTGAACAATAGCATAAAAAGTAACCGATGGATGATGAGAAGAAGACAAACATAAGAACATATCGATAATAAGGGCTGTACCGAGGAAGAGGGGGGCATTACCACATGACACTCTTTATTTTCATGTATGTATGTATGTATGTATTTTTTACTGCGGCACTCTCAGAGAAGCATCATTCACCACGTGAAAGCATGACTACTGATAAGATGCTTTACCTCTGGCCTATGCGGTCTAAGCATCAGAACTCTGACTGCAATTATCAATTGAAATTCACTTGTTCCATTGCATTATCTCAAAAAATTCTCAAGAAAAGTTTTAAAAGGGAAATATTAGTTGAGATTAATCAATGCCACTCAACCTGATACCTCCCGCAGGATTTACTAAAGTTCGCTCGAACAATACACTCCAGGATACATACATATGTGGGAGTTTGTGTACGTATGTGGATATATGCTTGTAGCTAGGTGCGTTCCTAGACATACACGTGTGTATATGTGAAGACATACGCATACCCACACCTGACTGAAAATCATATACAGTGAGCTTCTCCAATCCGAACCCATCTCAGAGAGAAATGAAGGGACACTTAGAAGCGGCTGCAGGATCCATCTTCTCTTCAATTTCATTGGTTGCTGTTGACCTGCATCATTTGCTGCAGGGTGTCCTGGTCCCCAAACCACGTCTCCTTATACCTGAGTCTCTACTGCAACAGTCATGTGTTTGTATCAGGTTTGATACGACAATGAGAGTTCAGGCAATTTCTCCATCTGTGATTTTCCATAATACATTCATCCATTCCTTCACTCAGCAAATAGTTACGAAGCATGTATTAGAGGACAGGCATGGTTCTATCAGGCCCTAAGGGTTCAGTAGTGATTAAGAGATAAAAACAAGGGGCACCTGGGTGGCTCAGTCGGTTAAGCGGCTGACTCTTGGTTTCACCTCAGGTCATGATCTCAGGGTCCTGACATCAAGCCCCGTGTCAGGCTCCCAGGCTCCGCACTCAGCGCAGAGTCTGCTTGTCTCTCTTCCTCTGCTCCTCTCCCTCCTATCTCTCTCTCTCTCTCTGGAATAACTAAATACAATCTCTTTTTAAAAAAAAGAAAAAAACAAAACCAAAACAAACAACCCCCCCCCACAATGTGCCCTTATAGAGTTTACATTCCTGTGGCATATAGACTAAGCACACATTAGAATATAAAGCATGAAGCAGGATAGAAGGGAAGGGGGGTGGTGGTGAGTGGCAAGCGGGTTAGTGCAGCTTTTAGATTTTACAGAGTAGGCAGGCATGTACCCAGGGATGGTCTGTCCACTTCAGCTATGCCCTCTGTTAGCCTCTTTGTCCTTCTTTGTTTTTCCCTCCTCTTTGCTTGGGAACAGGAGGGATTGTATAGTTTCTGAAATACTAATAGGAAGGGTTAATTTTTTTCTTAATTTTTATTTAAATTCTAGTTAAAATACAGTGCAATATTGGTTTCTGAAGTAGAGTGGCCTCCTTAATCTCCATCACCCATCTAGCCCATCCCCCACCCACCTCCCTCTACCAAGGAAGGGTCAATTTTTAAGTTTATTACCACTTGAAAAAACATCATCTCCACTATGCCTGTTACTGACTTTTGTATCAGTTCTCCGAACACTTTTTGCATTAGTCTTTTTTTCTTTTAATTTTTTAGGGAAAGAAAGAGAGAGAGTGCATGACTGCAGGGTAGAGGGGCAGAGGGAGAGAGAGAGGAAAACCCACGCAAACTCCATGCTGAGCACGGAGGCCAAAGCGAGCCTCCACACAGGGCTCCCCACGGGGCTCAATCTCACAACCCTGAGATCAGACCTGAGCCGAAACCAAGAGTCAGATGCTCAACTGACTGCGCTACCCAGGAGCCCCTAATAGACATTAGTCTATTAAATATTCCTGCCAACAGAGCAACTATTCATTCCATGAGTACCTTCATCTGAACTAAGCTTAATCTTAATTCTGTGAAGATCTCAAAAATCTGCTAACGAAAAATTATGGCATCATATGCAGGTCACCCTACATATTACCACTCGTCAAAGAATAAGACATAGGAAGCCAAATTAATGGAGAAAAATGGTCATGTTCTCTAATTACCTGTGAAAATCTTGGGGGCAGATTGGTTAAAAAGAAGTTAACCACCATATGGTAGCATCTTACCTATTAATTTGCAAAAATTGTAAAATCATGATACCATCTAATGCTGTCCAGCTTGTAGTTGAATTACAACTGGACCTAAATTATGGGTAGTAGTGTAAAATGATAAAAGCCATTTGATGAGAAGTTTGCTGTTTCAAGAGGCACAAAAGTGTTTCATTCTTTCACCCATTAATCCTATTTCTAGAAACTTATTCTAAATGTATATATACTTGTGTAGTGAATTTTATTTATTTTAGTAAAAAATGGCAGTTACCTAATTACTTACCATGCAAGGAACAGTTAAGTAAAATTTCATATATTAATCCAATGTGTGGCATTTGGTGATTAAAAAGGAAATCAGTGCGGGTATGTAAGTCTGAAGGATAATCAAAGAATAAAAGGATGCAAAAGTATAACTATTCTATGTAAAAACGTATCCAGATGGATGAGACAAGAGCTAAATGAAATGAAAAAATAAAAACTTGATTTGTTATGAATGGGTGTCATATAAATGTCTATATCATTAATATATATTAATATTACACATATAATATGCATATAATAACTTATGTACTATAGTATTATTATTATTATCATATTGTTTCTACAATTAAAAATATAATTTTAATGTTTGAGGCACGCAAATTATCGACCAAGCCCAGGAAATTGTATTAGATGGTGATGTCCCACTTTTTGTTAAGTGTGTCATGTCATCTTTAAGATGATATCTATCTCATCTTATGTAAAGATTCCAGGGCTCCTAACTATATTAAATCACATATTAAACATATTTTCTCATTTCTCCAAATTCAAGATTTTAATTCTCTTTAATGCCCTATTTTAATTGGAATGTTGCTAAATCCGTTGACAGTCTTACCAACCATTTTAACAGCCTTTTAATTTGTCGTCTAGAAAATTATAACTCTTCATTAACTTTGGGAGACACAGCATTGCAGTTGTGATATATCATTCCTCATTTTATTAACAATCTACTTAATGAAATTCAGGCTTCGAGCAGATGATGGTGATAATGTAAGCACTTGCCCTGGATTTTTTTTTCTTTAACAAAATTAAGAATTTACTGATAAGCATAATAGGAGAACAAACATCCAATTCCTCAGGAGTGCAAGGAGTAAAAACCTCAAGAAAGAGATTTTTGAGTCCTCATATGTATAATTAATACCCATATAGTTTTTTCTAAAATGCTCAATGTCTTTACAACACCATTTGCCTCTCTAAGGTAATACTGAAAGACTATGTCAGTCCCTCAGTGTTCATAAACATAACCCACTTGGATCAAAACTGGGGGGTGACATAATCTGGTACAGGATCTCGGTGAGCACAAAAACGACAATCAGGGCAGGAAGTGGGTGGAGAAGAAAGGACACTCTCTTCGGGGTAAAGCTGGAGGATCTTTACTCCAAATGCGTTCACCTGTAATCGTCTATTTAAATACAGCTGTAGCTCTCACTCAGCAGATTTCACAAACTATGGTATTAGCAGTGTGAAATTAAATCTGACTGGACATATTCAAAAATCTAGCAAGTAAACAGAAGAGCCGGGACTGAGTCCACACAGACAGAAGGAGAGATAGAGGGATCTGAGAGGGGTCTTAAAGATCATTCATGCCTTCCTTGGCCTCATTTTAAGAGAAAACTGAGGCTTCAAGAGGATAAGTGACATGTCAAGGTGACAAAGTAAATTAGCGTCAGAGTCCAAGTTAGGGTCGAGGATTCAGCAGGACAATGTTGCCCTCTCACCAGGGTCCTGTCTGGCAGCGTAGACATTTGCTTCTCAGCTGCCGAACCCTCCAAGAATGTCATGCTTTATCCTGCATCACCTTGGCAGTGTCACCCGAAACTAGAGATGGTTATGAAAGATAGCTTCGTAGGGAAAAAGCATCTCGCACAAGTTTTTTTGTGTGTGTGTGTTTTTTTCCTTTTGTTCAGGTTTATGTAGCAAACGTTGTAACACACTGAGATTAATTTTCACATAAGACCTATTTTTTCCCACGGGAATCAGACATCATTTCATTTTTTGTTCCTTTCTCATATCATGACACTGCCCTCCCTAGGGATGATTTGTTGTATAGGTGGAAAGCTGCCCACAGACACGTTCAAAATGAGACAGAAAAATCCAGCAAGTCTTGCCTTTGTCTCTGGACTCCCATCTTTTCTCCTCTGGGGTGATTTGTGTGTTTTGGACCGAGATGCAGGGGTTCCTTTTGAGATGAGTCTAAGCAATACTTCTCAGTTAGGGTAAATGGAGACGAGTAGTACACCGGATTACTATACGGCCTACAGTATTTATTGTTCCTTGTTCTAATGGTCATTTGATTAAAATATACCACAATCAGACCCAATCAAATCACTTAACTCTGTGCAAGAACTCTTTAAGTAATTTAACGCATATTTAATATGTATGATTTTTGTGTATGTTCATGAACATAAATATATAAATTTATGTACTTAAAAATTTACAAATATATAAATTTTAATGTGATTTATTGAGCATGTATATTTAATGTGTATATTTATGCACTTTGCATATGTATATAACTATATATGTATATGGTCAATTGAAAAAATTAAAAGTATATTCATGCTACAATTCCAAATACTGTAGGATTTAGTAATTATGATGCCATTGCAAAAAAAACCTAAGGTTTCAGGGGTAGTCATTTGGCCTTTTATAATTCCCTTTACTTGGGCCTTAGAGAAATAAGACATAGGATCCTTACATTCATAAAATTTAAAATTGGTTTAACAAAATATCATTACAACAAAATGATACATTATAGCATATGATACTGGGATATGATTTGTAAGGAGAATTTTAAGAAGTATTTTTTTAAGATTTATTTATTTATTTGCGAGAGCACGCACATGCATGTAAGTGGGGGGAGGGGCAGAAGGCGAGGGGGAGAGAGAATCCTTGAGCAGACTCCCGCTAAGCATGGAGTCCACCACAAAGGGCTCAATCCCAGGACCCTGAGATCATGACCTAAGCCGAAAACAAGAGTAAGATGCTTAACTGACTGAGACACCCAGGAGCCCCTTAAGAAGTATTTTTTAAATTTTTGATGCAGGCCCTAAACATTTAGATTGGTACTAAAGTCCAGTTTACTGTTTATTTTTTTCTCTACATTAGCATAATTTAAAATACTCACAAATTCATACTGAGGAAGTTAGTGACATGCACAAAGATTTATGTAGAATGATGATCACTGAAGCATTATAGTAACAAAAAATAACGTAAAAACTAAAATTCCGCTGGAATAAAAAGATTCAGTGGAAGGGACAGCATGGATACAGCCACACAGCAATGCCACACAGCTGTTGCCGAAATCTTACTCCAAAAGAATATTGCAAGAAAAAAAAAATTCATGACACAACAAGTAAAAAGATTAGAGTACTAAAAGTACATATAATTCCAATTTTGAAGATACATTACCTATGTGCACAAGCAGCTAAGAGGCTAGAAAATAAACACACCAAAATGGTACAGCAATTGCTACTGAGAGGTAAGATAATCAGTTGTTTTAATTTTCTTCTTTATATATTTGTCATTCTCAAATTCTTTACAATGGATATGCATCGTTTTTATAATCAGAAAAAAAAAAATGCAACCCAAGTAATTTAAAAAGACTCTCAAAGACTGACTCCCAAATTATCCAAAACCCCATGCAGCAGCCTGAGCCCTACTCCCCTTTTCAATGAAGTTTGGTTACGCCTCCACATTCAAACATCCAAGGTCACCCAAATGCTGGCCACACCAGGCACTAATGAACTCCCTATTTTCTAAAAATATAGTGAAATGAAGACAGACTCTAGTACAGAGCATTGTATGTTAAATACTCTAATTATTAATAATGCAATTAATTTAATTAAAAGGATACTTAATAAAATAAGAATAAATGGGGTTTAAACTAAGTCCTTCACTGTCTAAGGTTCATTCAGGTCCCAGCGTAACAATTATTTACATTTAGTATAAACTAATTTACTGTTATTATCATTTTTATTAACGTCATCAATTTCTCTGATTCACTTTCACACATTCAAGGGGAATCAACAACACTAATTTTCCAGCCTATAATTTGTATGTAACAACCAAGCCTGGTGTACATCTCTCACATGAATTTAATTCTTTCTTTTTTTAGTTGTTTAGGGTTCAGTCCTGATCAAACGGAATTCAGAACGCTATTTATTTCTTCCCTAAAACACAAAACCTCCTACTCAGGGGTCACTGCAATCGCATCAGATGAAAGGCTAATTAATGTGTTTATTAAGTTTACTCTGAAATAAACACATATATGCAAGAGTGAAAATGCTTCTTTTTCTTTTTCTTTTTTAAGCAAGTGCCAGGTGATAGCATCTAGATACACAAACACTGCATACTCTACGGAGGACTTTCTACAAATATTTTTAAAGGCTCCTTTTGGCTCTGAATAAAGTAATATACTGGGACTGCCACAGGAGCATGAGTCGGGCTGTGAGAAGCCATAATCCGAATATGCTAAGAAAATGTAAGCAAAAAATTGCAAATAAAACTGCTTATATTCATGTAACTTGTTTGGCGACAGCCGTATAGCATAAGGAAAGCTGCTATAACTCATAACAGCATCTTGTAATAAAACAGCTCTATGCATCCCTCTCAAACTGTTCAGTGCTCAGAACTCATCAGATGGCTGAGTAAGCATTACACTTTGGGACAGTAAATCTGTTTCCAATATGGTGTACATTCACAGATAGGCGCTTTAGTATTCATCCTAAGACACTTCCAGCTAAGTACTCATAAAGAAAGGGTAATCATATATTTAAATATCGGGATGCTATTTTCTCTGTCTATATTAGTGATCTAGTTCACACCAGAACAAACCTAAATGGATCTTGGGAAACCTTTAGCAAACTCAACCCTGACTCACAGGGTAGACTCTCTACCGACAGTGGTCTCTGGGAAACCTCTTCCGCTCCCATTATACTCAGTGCTTCAGTTTGCCGTGGTAGTTTCTGTGTGGTACTAGCATTCTATGGCTCTCTCTATCGCCCTCACATTAGCTTGTGGGTTTCCTCAGGGCACGGGCTGTGCCTTTTCCGTGTCTACGTTTCCAGCTCCTTAACAAAACCAGGGACAAAGCCAACCATAGGTATGTGTTTGATGATTGACTGAGTGATCCCATGGTTTAAAGTCACCAGTCTTGGTTTGAGGTTCTGAATCCTTTCCACAGCCCTAAGGTTTGTATGGGGGTGAGAATAAAGCAAACAGCATATGAGGCTTTCAAGCTGTTTACAGATGTTCATTTTTCTGAGAGATACATCCTGGTTTCAGCTTTGGAAGAGATTGTTTCCACTCTGCTATCAGAGAGGGAGAGAATGGTTTTTCTTGTTTTTTTTGTGTGGCACTATATTAATAGCAAGCTTGCCTGCCTCAGGTAAGGGACACAACATAGGAGACTTATTCGGGGAGACAGGAACATTCTCTCAGAAAAGTGATTTTTAAATTTAAACCTCCTCCCATACAGATAAAGATTCAAGTCCCTACAAAATTAGATAATTGACAACTCCAAGCAATTCTAAAGGTAAAAGTATTGAGTGGTTAGGTTGGTCTGAGCTGAGTGTGAACTCTGTTTAAGCAGGGACATCCCCACCCTTGCTGCCACTGCTCTCACCTCCACAGTGGTTTCCCTTGGTTTTACCTCTGTGGCTCTGCCCCCAGGTTAGAAACCAGGAACACTGATCTCAACTTTAAGACTCCATGGCAGATTTCTCTCCTAGGAAACGAACACTTTACGTGGAGCTTGATGGCATATTGATAAGTGGGACTTTGTGAGATTTGGGCCACAAGAAATTCTGCCTCACCACCAAGTGGTAACTGGAATTCAGAGGGGAAGACATTGGCCCTGGGTGGACAGAGAATGGCTCTGGTGGGCTGTGAGGCAAGAGGGGACACAGCTCCTTCTGGTACCTGAGCGATCTCATGGTTTGTGGGGCTCTTGAGATAAAGACGGGTGAGGACACATCAAGGAGCTGGAGACCGTAGCAGTCAGAGAATGGACCAGCCCATCACGCAACAGGGGTAAGGAGAACTATCTCCTCTGGGTTCAGAGAAAAGAAAGGAAATAGTGTACACACACACACACACACACACACACACACACACACACAAGTGAGGACAGCTAAAGACCACGGTTTTGATGTTTAAATGGCTTATGCATGAATACTGGAGAGGCAAGGACAGAGTTTCCTGCCCCTGTCTCCTGATTCACCCTTGTTTAATATAAACAGATCCTTAGTCAATGTAAACTCAACCCCATGAATTTAGGGAAGAGAACCAGGAACCTGATGAGCAGGTGGTTTCGCTGGATGAATTCTGAACTAGAATCCTAGCTCTAAACTTGGAAGCTTGTGTGACCTTGGCCACCTCAGAAACTCTCTAGGCCTCAGTTTCCTTATCTGTCAAATGAATGGTTTGAAATAGATTGGTCCTGAGGATCTGTCTGGTTCTGACATTCTATGTTCACAGCACCTTTGAGAGAGTTACTGTACCCTCATCATCTATGGTTTCCAGAGAAATAGCATCTGTCACATCAATGACACAGCATTTGTATCCCTCCCTTTATTTTTTTCCTGCTAAGGTGTTTTAATCCTGACAGTATAATAGAATAAATCACAGCCATCAGAGATGGGAGTGACACTGGCCACACACCTTCGAGATAAACAGTCAAAAATCACTCACCCATGCCTTCCCCTTTGCCCACAGCCTCTGCTGTCTGACAACACTAAGGTTGAACTACGATTTCCATCTGGCTGCTCAGATCTGTGCACCAAAATAACCCTCTGCATTGTCTTAATAGCTGTAATGATACTCTGCTCTTCAGCAGCCTGTCTGTTCAGACCATCTCAATATTTGGATTTGATTTCTTCCCTCCAGCAAGTGTTGAGGGAAATATGGTTGTTACATAGTCAATCAACAAACATTTCTTAGTGCCTACAAACAGCAGCACTAAAGGTAGATTGCTTAGGTTTGATTTTCTTTCCACCACTTATGTACAAGTTGCCTACCCTTGGTAAGGGTAACTAACCCCTCAAAACCTTGGTTCCCCTTGACCCTAGTGGTGATTTTTATTTAGGTATGACACATACATACTAAGGTATGAACCTCAGTAACTTTAGCTATTAACATTACTGTTACTACTCTTTTGTCTCTGTGTAAGACAAGAGAAGGAGATTATTACAGTGACAGAGAATTGCAGAAATAGATGGTGATAAAAAGCTTCAAAAAGACAGAGTTCTCAGAATAATTGGCATGGGGGCTAAATAAGTCCCACAAATGGATGATTTTCAAGATGAACTCCTATCCACTTCTTTACTTTGTTTCCTCAACGCTTAACTTAGCTGGCATTCCTGTACCCGTCTGTGAAAGCTATCTGTGAATGAGAAGCTATGGTATTCCATACAAGCAAGGATGTGGAATGTTTGTGTATGACAGACGGTTTTTTGATCTTAAAAAAAAAAAAAAAAAGATTCTTCCCTCTTATGAAAAAAAGGATTGTGACATATCTGAATTAAACCACCTTTAAAAAGCCAAGGAATCACTGTCCACTAAGGATGACTGAGGAACAAGAAGTCAATATTCACTGTGCCTTCCAAGGGAAGTGGCAAGGGGTCGAAGCCAGTAGAGGATACATGGTTGAAAGCAAAAAAGGATTGGACCCACTGTTCTGATCCAGAAAGCAAGACTTAGAGATAAGGGCCGTGATCTGATTGAAATGTGCTCTCTTCGTGATCCACAAAACAGCCACTACTCATATCTGTAACTCTTACCAAAAAAAAAAAAAAAAAAAAAAAAAGGAGTGAGCTTCCTGCCTTCAGTGTGCAGATGAGCTCAGAGACTTCACAGATTTCTGTCAGACACACCTGAACCAGCCTCTAGGACTCGGGATGCTGTTTCCCCTCAAAATAATCCTGGATGGCTTGTACCTGTTCTTCCTGCTTACACTCCACGTTAGGGTTTGTTTCCCGCTGAGAAGTCAGCGGCTTCTTTGCACTGTAATGATATTCTACTGCTCTCCAGCTGAAAATCCTCAAATGAGTTCCCACTGTCCTCTTAGTTCTGATGACCATGAGTTCCCACTGTCCTCTTAGTTCTGATGACCATGATCTCTGTATTTCAGTCTTTCCATTGTTAAGATGAGGGAGGTCACGTCAAAAGTATGCAATGGGAAGTATTATCATTAAAACAAACAAACACTCTGTGAAAGAAGATTCCTTCGATTCATTTCATCCCTGCCCCAGCCCCTTAACAAAATGTGCTGAGTCCCTGCCACAGCATGCTGAATCCTTCTACTTCTGTTCAAGACCGAAAGCAAGTAGCTTACAGTATTAAGCTGCTACATAATTAAACAGTTTATGACAAATCAGTCTCCTGAGATGTAAACTGAGGTTGAACAAAAGGTAAGTTGTTCGCACAGATATTAATTCTATCTCTTATAGCTTTGAGATCAAGCCATTTGAGTTTCCTCAGAAGGGTTAATGAAAGACCTCCTGAAGGTCTCTGAAATCTGAGGCTGAAATTACAGCATGCGTTATTATTACTGTTTTTGTTAGTCACCCAGAACACAAGTAAGATGTGTGCTTAGAGGATATAAAAAAGAAACAAAACGCACATTGGCTCACACTCAGAGTTTGGCTAAAAATACATTCCGGCATGCAGTGCACAGGCATGTCCTAGAAAGCCTGCATGGTACCGGGGGCGGCCAAGAGGCAGCTCTGGCTTTGTTTGGCAACAAAGATCACTTGATCATGCGGAGAGAGTAGGGGGTCTGGCAGAGTCAGCTTTGAGTAAAAAACTGTGCCTTCCGATGTTCCTTCCCAAGCTACTGTGGCCAAACTGAAATAACACAGGGCAAACAAATGCCCTAGGGGGAGGCGGAGCCGGGGGAAGGGAGGGTGGGGGAGAGCTTTGGGACCAGATGCGAGCCCTCCAAATTCTAATGTATGATGGGAATCTCTGTTCAACAAACATTTATGAAATGTCTCTGTGAATGGCACTATAGCTGGTACTAAGGGGGATGGAAAGATGAATGAGGCACTGTCTTCCTCTTCAAGGAACTTAACAGGCTATATTTATAGCTTGTTATTCTGCATGGAGATCTGATGTGATGGCTTTCCAAGAGAAAAAAGCACTATCAGGTTTCCTAGGCATGTAGTGAGAAATCGCACACGTACTAAAAGCAACAACAACAAAGACAACCAACCAGGGAACTCTATATTTTTGCAACTTTCATATAAATCTAAAACTATTCTAAAATTAAAAGTTTACTATTTTTTTTAAATAAGAACAACCAGTGAACCAGAAATCATAATGTTTCTTATGTAAAACAAAATAAAAAACAAACCACAAACATTCTAAAACTTAGTAAATACCAAGCCATATCTGTAACACAAGCTCAGTTCCTTCTTTTTAAATCAGTCAATTCCCAACTAAGAAGTCCTATGCTGGCATCTTTGGGAGCTACATCTCCCAGACAGTCTTCTTTTGGCCTACACAGTGCATCTCAAAATGATTTAGCTGTCAAAGGTCTTGACCCACCTTGCCCTAAAAGCAGAGGCTGACAAGAATTCTTCTCAGTATATAAGTACTTTGTTTCGGAAGTGATTCAGAGGAGCAGGAGTGAGGGACAGGGTGAAAAACAGGACAGGAGGAAGAGCCAATAATGTAAGGATGAGTGACTGAGTTGGCCACTGCTGTGGGTACCTAGCGATGATGGTGCTGGGACCTTCCAAGGAGCCTTAGGCCATCCTTCTCAGGATGAAGGAGAGGAGCATTTGTCATCGGTTTCCTATCCATCAGCTTCGCTTCCGAACCCACTGGTCAAGGCGGCCCCACAGGTGCTGATTCTGGGATTGCTTACACTGGATTGTCTTCATCCTCAAGGGCATTTAGCACCTTATTGTCAGAAAATTCCAGGGCAGGAAAACAGGCCAGCATGTTGTGCAGAGCTTACTTAGAGAGCTCCAAGAGTACATTATAGCAACATTTAAAACCTGAGGATTTTATGAAAAAAAAAATCCAGATTTCTCATTTTCTTGGGAAGTTGTGAGATCTA
Source organism: Ursus maritimus (assembly GCF_017311325.1). Taxonomy (NCBI): domain Eukaryota; kingdom Metazoa; phylum Chordata; class Mammalia; order Carnivora; family Ursidae; genus Ursus; species Ursus maritimus. Next base: position 8,482,210 of record NW_024423897.1, read on the forward strand.
GAACGCTAGACTCAAATTCCTCAAAGGCACCAAACTGCCAGAGCAAAGCAGCACTGCCTGGACCGACATAATCCAAATCGGGACAGTCTCTATCCCCGACACGTAGTTGAAAACCCAGCTTGCTTCATTCCTTGATCTCTCCTGCCTTCTCCTGTCAGTGTTGGACTTTTTGCCCTGACTTGAACTCTTCCAAGACTTCATAAATATTCAGTGACAAGCACGCGAGGACCTACTATTAACACTATCTTTCCTCCCTGGCTTCATCTTTCAAAATAAACATAATTTGATTGTGTTTCTTCCAACAGTAGGTTTCAACTCATCATTACTGCCTTGATGTTGAAGATGTTAGATCAATGGATGTAATTAATTGATTACGTGCTACATTCCAAGCCAGATGCTCACATTGAATCCTCACGTTTAATGTTTAGCAGAATGTAAGATAGGAAGTAGGAGTGCTCAAAGAATCAGTCCACTTGCTTCTTCGGACTTGGAACAAAGAGGTGAACCCTGACAACCGAGGACTTGAAACACCTAATATGCAGGCAAATGGCTGCTCGTTATTGGTTTGGAAATACTATGTAATGAGCTCCCGGCAACATGGCATTTATTAAGCAAAAACCTCTAGGAATTAGGAAGCTCTATTAAAACTAGAATTATGGGCTTTTGAGTGAAAGTGAGATTCCAAGTCACTATCCTGAGCATGAGGCCCTGTATGTTTGAAATGCTATCAGTTACCAAAGAAATGGTTATATTCTATAGTTCATCCAGTTACACTCAATTCTTTGAGATGTTTATATAAAAATATTGACGCCTTAGTCCAACCTTTCAGTGATTCAGATTTAATTAGTCCTGGGCAGGGTTTGGGCATGGGGACTTTTCAAAACTCCCCAGAAGAGTCTAATGAGTTGCCATCGGTCCGGAGACAGAAATGGCATGCGGCTGTGGCCACCTTTGCTGTCCCCTCACTGCTCAGCTAAGACAACTCAGCACTTTGCTGTAGCCTTCCTGCTGTTCAATCTCTGGGTTTGTGAAGCAGAAAGTGTTAAGTGGGTCATCTCCAGGCAGGGCTTTTGCAACACATACAAATGGGGGTCAGAGTGTGAGCATTAACTGAATTGTCATTGTGAACTAAGAAGAATTTGAACCCAAGGCTGTCAGATGAACAGAGGTCTTTTTAAAGTTGATAGTGTCACCTGAATTTGCAGTCATTCTGAGGGGAATCTGTTTGGGCTATGGATATTCACTCTGCAGTTGACTTGTCTTTTTTTTTTTTTTTAAGGACAATTAAAATAATATTTTTCCCTTCTCTCAATGTTCCAGCAAACAGATCCATAGAAACATATTTAATCCACTGGAATTACTCTCTAAATAAATTCAACATTTTGGTTCCAAGTGCTACAGATAAATTCAGCGCTTTAATTCCCATACGTGAAGCAGACCTTACCTGTACAAGGACGGACGGGGAAGCATGTATTATACAGTCAAGGTGGCAGTAGATGTGGGGGGATTTAAAAGAAAGTGCTTCAAACTATTTTTAAAATAAAATACAGCCCACTGGGACAGCAACTGCCCAATGCCTACTATTCATAAATCAGGGTGAACAAAGAGAAGCTTCACATTTTGTGGCTCTGGCCAAAGAAAAAGACCTGAAAAGGAAGGAGAATAACAGATTCAGCTGAGAATACAACAGAGCCCATCTGATTTTCTCTGCTTCTTTTTGTTGTTGTTGTTGTTTTTTAATTCCCAAAAAGATCTTTCTATCTTGGAGAAAATGCATTAAAGATAACGCTCATAGTAACTTTGGGAAAATATTCCAAATATTATAAAAGACTGTTGGACATTATTAAATAAGTCTGTGTTGCACTTATTTTTAATATCTTTGCGCACACTCAGTATTTGTTCTGATCGCTCCCAGCAGAGATTTATTGCTAAAGTAGAACTGACTTGAGGTTGAGTGGAAAGGAAAGCAGTCAGTGCAGGAGGAATATTGAGTAACTTGGTACAAGGGAGCTTGGCCGCAGCAGGGAGAGAGGGCTTGGGAGAGATGCATGCCAATTAAGGTGCTCAAGAAATGAACATGAATTCATCTTGGGTACACACCAGCCCCCTCCTCTTCATACGTCCGTAGGGATGCTTCTGGAATTGCCAGAGCTGAAAATTAAATTATAAACCTAAAACATGACACTGAAAATGTAATGTCTCCTTTGATAATATCAGTGCGATGATTCATCAGTGGGCGGGGCGGCACCCCTCTTGGACCCACACCGTAAGGCGTGGTGAGCCTGACATTGGCAATTACTCCATCTCTCACAGCAGCTTCTCTAAAGCTCCCGGTCGCAATTATATCCTGTCACAGATCACATTGCACCAAAGGCCTCCTACACGTATGACACGGTAGGTCCCTACAGAGGCATAACCGCGCTCTGCGGCGCCGGCAGAGAGAAGCCGAGAGCGGATCACCAACACACAAAAAGCAGATGTGAGTGCACTATACGAATGTCAGAGTGTGTTAGAGAAAACTCGTGCAAGCTGGCATTTCACAATGTGGGATTTGATACTGTCACGCTGGACAGACACACAGCCCACATCTTCTAAGTTCCTTTTCTGAGCCGTGCTTCAAATTCTTCTTCTTGGTACAGGAAACGAGCCGCTAATAAGAATAAATTCTCTCGGAGTTGCAGCCATGAGTCACAGCACAAAACTGCAGAGCACTTTGTTTATCTTCTTTTTCACGGGAGTCCGAACCCACATGCCCTGTACGCTGAGTCCCTCCGACCCAGGCGAACAGTAACAATAACAGCTCATGAAGGACCACAGTTCAGAAGGGAGAGGTTTCACCAAAGAGGTGGTTCATACGTAAAGCCCTGTGGGGAAAAAGGGATCTGGAATATGGGCAGACCTGTTCTACAAAGATGAAATGGGCAGAGCAAGGTACGTTTTCTTTTGGCTGTTGTTATGGCCTTCAGGGACTGGGTATGGAAAGTCCGGGACTGAAAAGAGAATGGGGAAAAGACAAAAGGCAAGAGATGTGGCCTGTGGCAAACTGGAATGTGAATGGACTGGCTTCAGGCACTCAATTCAACATTTCTTAAGCAATCTGTAAGCCGGACTAAACATATCTAGGGGCTGAGTATGCCTGTGTGCATTAACTTTGTGACCTCTGATTTAGGGGACAAAAAGGAGGCCACCTCTGAGTGGGGAAGTGGGAAATAAAACTAGCACTGTCTGATTTCTTTATGCCTGGAATACACAGTCAAGTTGGGACTGAGTCGAGTGTGCAAAAAGTGTTTTCTTTCCCCCCACTCTTTTTGAAGGATCTTCTTCTTTTTCCTGTCCATTGATTACCTGTGTTCCCATGTGAGCTTCTTATTTCTTTTCCTTGTACATTTTTCCTGGATGATCACACTGAGTCCCCTGAAATTATTAGCTGTCAACTCCTAAATCTCTATCCGGTGCAAATCTCTCAGCGGAATTTCAGAGCCTGTACATTCTGCTGCCTATTAGATATCTATATGTACATGGCCTAAGGGCACCTCCAACTCAAAAGGCTCACACTTACACATCCTATCTTTACCTACAAACCAGCTCATCCTCTGTTTCAAACCCCAGTGACTAGCACTAACATTGAGATAGTTGCCATAACCAGAAACTTCAGTCCTTCAATCTTCTTCACCCCCTCACCTTGCTTCTCCCATCAGTTGCCAGAAAGCATTGACCCCACCTTCTAAACATTCAGTTTTGCTAGTCAAGTTACCAATTGGCAGGAATACAATACACACTCACTTGCACACATAACATACATCCCCACACATATGCTGAGTCTCTGATTTATTAAGCCAATGATAGAGAGCGAACAAGGTACTGTGGTCACACACCAAAGAGGTAGATGAAACATAATCTGTTTTTATTTTTTCTTGCCATGGATCCATAGGAGGTGCTCTGTTGCTGATGCTACTCTTTATACAGGCAGGAACCTAACAAGGTTGAGGGGGAAAAAAATCTAAACTCTTGTAACAATGCTACATTTTTATACTCAGGCGTATGTCACCACTCTAAGAGAACTTGAACTATCAATCTATGCACTTCCATTTAAGGGCTTCATTACAAGCATTGACCTTTCCTGGTTCTTTAAGTAAACTCAGCATCAGAAAGGTAAAATTCTCAATGCTCAAGAGTCCCAGAACAATATGTCTGCCTCCACTTTTACAGAGTCCTAAAAAGTCAACAATCTTTGTGGCTTAACAACATCTTTCAAACCATCTCCTTCACCCCAAGTCAGACTATTAAGCTCCCTTGCCTCCACGAAATATAATCTCCCAACCTACCTCACTGAGCATCTTGTCTCCCTGTCATATATTCCATAAACCGAAGCCAGCAGTATCTCCTCAAAAAGCATCATGACCCACTTTCATCCTACCACTCTAGCCCATTTGTCCCCACTCCACATTCAGCTAACTTGAACTTCTTTTAGATTCTTAGAACAACCAAGCTTTGTCATCTCTGGACCTTTGCACGTTCTATATCTTTTGCCTGAAAACTTCTTGCCAGTCTGATCACCCAACTCCTCGTCCTTCAACTGTATGAAAGGCTGTCACAATTTCTGACATTCCTGATGCACAATTCTGGGTTGGATGTCTCTCCAGAATCACAAGATATTTTCCCTTTTTGGTGTCTATCAGACATACCTATTTACATGTCTATTATAGCTTTCCTTTTTAGGATCACCAAGCTTTGGGTGGTTACAGACTGTGTTTGCCTTATTCATTGCTATATACCATAATTTAACACAGTTGCCTCATGGGTACCCCAAAATATATTTGGATTAATTTGAGTGAAGGGAAAAAAATAGGGCAGTGTTTTAGAAATTTAAGACAATCTATGATACCAAAAAAAAAAAAAAAAAAGTGCCAGGGGAAGGACTAAGGGAAGGAGGCAATTTAAATGGCAAAGTAGTCGTCCAGTCTTGAAATGTTAGAAGCTTCCCATGGAATGAGAAACTTGGACAAAAGAAAAATTAAGAAAGAATAACAATCATAATTTGACAAACATCAATATAAAGAAAAAAAAAGTCCTCTTGGAAGACCAAAATGCAAGAGTTGTGATACCAATTCCCAAAGCTAGGAAATAAAAATGGCAACAGATTTGAGGAAAAGATTTAAGTTTTCTACTGGGCTATTTAAAAAGACACACTCCAGGAGCAGTTAGAAAAGTAGAAATGGAGCTTGGAAATACAATTTATGTTAGACTTGAGTATCAGCAGGGTTGGGAGCTTCTTGTACGAGGCCAGCCAGTATTCCTCACCCACTTCTGATACCAGAACCTTTCTTTCCAATATGGAATTCATTCCATCTGGTTTAGGATGCATTCACCATAAGCCATCTCCAAGCACAGAGCAGGCCTAAGTCAAAGACATGGCCAAGAAAAGTCAGAGTGTAGAGGCATCAGCATGTGCCCCCTGTGAGGCCTATCTGGATCTGACTCTTTCCAACAGTGTTACTGAGGGCAGAGAATGTGAGAGTGGAATTATTAACAGATCTTCAAATAGATCTCTCCAAAGAATAAAGCCAAGTCAGAGAATGAGAAACAAGAGACAGTATGTGTGGGTCCACATGCATGTTAGATTCTGCAATGATGTAAGACAAGGCATCACATATTTTGCATAAGCTTATTTCAGTCGGAATATTATCTTAGTTTCACTTGTAACTGAAAAACTCTTGAAAAGTAGAAACAGTGAATGTGGAAGTTATAGGAACTGGACTGTTACAAAGAAACTGCCACAGAAAAGAAAGAATGGAGGGCTAAGGGAGAAACTGGAGAAGAACCACAGAAAAAGAGAAAAAAAAAATCAAATCAGAGAAAGTTAGATCCAACGGAGAATGCAGAATTGACAACAGGTAATTACTTAAAGGGTAATAATCGGGCAAGCACAAAGATTCAAGTTTGAGCAGTATAGATTTAATACCAGAAGGGCAGTGAATGCAACAAAGAAAATCCAGAGAAAACTGAATCACTAAGTGGCAAGGACTCCAAATTATTACCTATAGAGTGATGAGAATGGATTTTCTCCAGAGTTTATAAGGATAAAACCTTCCCTTAGTTAAACCCAGCCTTAAAATTCACATTTATTTTTATGCCATAAAATGCACATCTTTAAAACAAAGTCTGTTTCCAATGACACTACCTTAGAACATTCTTTTTCTGATCTTTTTTCTTTGTTTACTTGTAAAGTTGTTTGACTAGCAACTCTCTTACAGTGTGTTGGCATCAGCTGACAGCTGTTAGATGGTATCTTTCCTTTTTTACTAAAAATAGGGAAATAATGTGTGAGTTATGTTCATCTTTGGTAGCAAAAGGTATGGTGCATAGGGAGTCAAACACACTTTATCAACAACTGGAAGAAAAATTCTGGATTTGAAGATGTCAGAATTTTTGCAAGTCATAAGAAACAAATCCAAGGGAAAAAATGTTCTCTTGCACACAATATTAGAAGTGGAGAGCCGATGATGACCACTTTTGTTGGCAACAGGCTTAAAATGATAATAATGATAACCACTAGCATTTATTCAGCATTTATTAAAAGAAAGATAGCATCCACACCATGATAAATGCATAATCATAAAAAACATTATCCCAATAACTATAACGTGGGAACTTTTGCAGGGGGAGAAAATGAGATTCAGAGGGTCTATGTTCTAGAATTTGATCAAACTCACACTGATGGAACACATCAGTACTGGGGTACAGACAGTTGAGCTTTGTATCTGCATTCTTAACTGCTTTCCTATATGCCTCTCAAATGGAGCAAGAAGGATTCAAGTTAGCCAGCAAGAAGACTATGGATCATATTACACTGGAAGTTTGTAGATTCTCTCTTTCTTAAAATCAATCAATCAATCAATCAATCAATCAACACAACCAAAGAATAAGAAGCAGCATGTTATTCTCAATTGAATTATGAAAAGAAGTCCTGCCTACAGGTGGGAGAATAAATTAAAAGCAATCTTCTCAAGGTACTTTTTAGCCTTCCAAATACTGACCTGACAAACTTCTGAACTTCACTAAAACTTAAAAGATGTTCTTTGTAGGTAAGGGCCTGGGGTTTTCAAAATAGAATCTTTCTGTTGCTTTGGGTACAGTGGAAAAATAAGTTTAAGACACTGGTATAGGCAGAAATGCTCACAGGTTTCCAAAGTATTTCAACAATTCTTATACACATTGATTGAATGAATATAGTTAACACTTCAGCTTATAGTTGTTCATGAGTTTCTAGCACATTAACACAGGTTAAATTTATGCTATGCCAGATTACACAGAGTAAAACATAGTGCCCCAATTATTTTAAAGATCACAGGAGTGAAAATTGGTTTATGAAATACCAAAATCAAACCTAGCCTAAAATGTGTACGTGCGTATGTCTTTATGTATTTTTTAAGTGCATTAAAGGGCTGGTGAAAGTTATTTCTGCGCTAGAACTGATTGAGGGAACTGATGCAAGCATATTTTCAAAAATCCAATCTTCCCCCAATTCCTTCTTCAACCTTGACCTGAACAGACAGCCTGAGGTGCAGAGAAAGAATTCAATCTTGGTCCCCTCTCCAGAGACTTGCACTACTAACTGGAAAGAAGGGCTTTTTGAGGCATGAGAAGCCTGGCTGAACTCTCTAGCCCACTGGGCCTTGCCTAGCGCAGAAACCAGTCAGTTCTGCTTACCTGAGCAATATCATTTAGATAGCAACACCTTTCTTGGTTAGTGTTCCAGGTTGAGAGGTTGTGGGAAAAGGCGATGACTACAGGGGAGGGCAAAGAATCAGTGCTGACAGCCTGGCGCACGTTCTGACAGCAGGAACTTTTTCCTGCAGTGGTGGCTGGTGGAGAGCTAGTAGGTAGGAACCCTTGCAGGGAGTTTGGGACAGTTGTGGAAATAGAGACGAATGGGTGAGCACAGGAATCGAGATCAGCAGTGCTGGTGGCAGTGCTCATGGGACATTCAAGTTAGCAAGCGTAGTTCCTACAGTAAGAAATGTTTAAAGGTGTTGATACCAAGAAGGTTTATAAACTGAACATCGTAGCCTTTAACTTAGGCTTTAATGGCATGTTTTTGTTTATTCATTTATTTGGGAGGGGATCAAACAGAGAAGTTCAAGTTCAAGACACAGCTCTCGCATCCAACTTGCTGATTTAAAACTTGTCTTCACCAATTCCTCCACTTGTGACCTTGGAATGATTTATTTAACCTCTCTGTGCCTCAGTTTCCTTATCCAGCAAAAAGGGGATAATAATAGAACCCACCTCACAACACTGTTGTGAACGTTTCCCTGGGTTAATATAAGCAAAATGTTTAGACTGACACCTGACATATAGAAAGTGCTCAACGAATGTTAGCCATTATTCTTTCGTTGTTCTCGTTGTTCTTGTTTAATACATCTGAAATTGGTGTACTAATCCTGGTGAAACACAGAATGTAGACCAGAGTCACAGGCACACTAATATGCAAAAGCAGAGTTCAAGTCTAACTTGAGGCTCACAAGTCATGGGGGAATGTCTAGTGTATCACGCTGCTCCACACCCTAACTTCAGGGTCCCAAAGAACAAGCGTACACAATCTGCCTGGGCACTCGGCTGACCTTCATTACTTGAAGTGGCACCTATTTCACAGGTTAGACTGGGGCTGGGTCTGACCAGGGATTAGACCACTGGTCACTTCTGTCAGGTGCATTAACTCTCAGACCACTAGGATGCTATTCAGTACAGAATTAGTCATTTACTAATTACTAATTACTCCAACGGCCACAGACCTAAGGTCAGCAATTTTCTCCCTTCACACCAGGAGGATCCAGCATAATAGAGGCCAGACAGGTAATTTGCATTGTCTCTTCTTCGGAGCAGAGGCTGATCCTGTGTTGAAAGCAGGCAAAGAAGGTATAATTTGATGGGAACTTACACAAGCTTCTCATGGGAACACCTAACCTCTCTCTCCTGCTGGGAGCTGGCAGGTTCTCACGTTTGATACTTGCAGATGCTTGCAGGGGAACCGGACAGGGTCCGACCCCGGCCCCACATCACTTTTAGTAGCTGGCAATTCTTTTCCACCCTGAGCATCTGGAGAGTCATCCAACTGTGTTTGCCAAACTTGCTTGAATGTGAGAAGCATGTTTGTTTTATGATCAGTGTCTTGGGTTTTAAATAAGAATACCACAGGAGATGATCCCCCTATGATCCTTGCTAATGTACCTCTAGGCTAATAAGTTCTGAGATGATCCCGCTCTTTGATTTCATGAATAAGAAAATAAAATGGGAAATGCATGACATTTAAAAATTATTGTTATTCCTGAGAGTAAAATTTATTTTAACCCTCTCTGTAGTGGCTAAGTTTCACGTTGACTATGATGCTTGCCAGATTGTATCTCCTGTTCTTCCTCTCCTTAAATATGTGCTTATTTACTTCCTGAGTTCAATTTTAGAACCCATCAAAGTAGATCCACTCAGACTCTGACTACATTTTCATGCATAAATTCATAGATGTCTTCAGAAGGAACTGCACTTGCATATGCAAATACTTTCCAATGCCTTTTCACTTCTACTTTTGGCCTGCAGTTTTTAATTCATGCAAACACATTACACAAACAAATATGGGCTCAATAACAACACACGGCATGTGTGAATTGTTAATTGCAAAGCTATGGGTTTGATATGGCCAAGCAACTTCCATTATTATCAATGGAGAGGAACAAGATTAAACAGGAAGAATAAAGGTATATTTGAACATAAAATCCCAAGCATTTGGTTTCATTTTATGTAAATATTAATAAGGGAAAAGGTGACAGGACAATCCACAATTCAACAATAATCTGGGATCTACAGCTCAGTGCACAATGATCCCCAGAAACCAGGATGCACCTTTAATGAGAGTTAGGAAGAAGGCTCAACATTTCAGCACAGAATCATAAGAAACAAAAATGTATGCAGCAACACTGTAAATAAAACCAAAAATATAGTAGAAAATGAAAGGCTTTCAACCATGCTGAACGTGCATCACCTTTCAAAATATTTGAGTCTTGTATTAGTGACACTCTTGGAAATAACAAGTGTCCTAATATTTTATGTTGGAAATTTAAACACTCAATTAATTAAGCTGTGATTCTTTGTATTTTTTCCCCAATTCCCACTCATGCACTTTGAGGTCAGGAGAGAATTTAGTGAAGTAAAACATTTGTTGAAGTTAGTCACAGATCAAAGACATCTGATACAGAGAAATTTTCAAGCAACCCTCCCCCTGTATGAAGTGTGTTTTATTTACATGAAGATAACTCAGAAAAGGAGAGTGTAGATTAAAAGTTGTATCCTGCAAGGGTCTACAATTGCCGTGGAAATATAATTTTAACTGTTTCTCTACTGATTTTTTAAAAATATTCTGTTAAATATAAAAACTGGAGCTAGGCTAACTGGGAGCATACGAGAACATGTTTTTTTAGAACAAACACTGGACTATAGATTTGCGTGTGTGTGTATGTGTGTATAGACATAGAGAACACATATGTGTGGTGTTTTCCACCAGGAATGGAATTCCAAGCTGCTATCAACTGAATGTTTGTGATCCCCCCCCCACCAAAATCTTATATTGAAACTGAATCCCCAATGGTATTTGGAGGTGGGGCTTTTGGAAGGTGATTGAGTCATGAGGGTAGAACCCTCACGAACAGGTTTAATGTCCTTATAAAAGATGACCCAGAGAGCGCCCCTCCTCTCTTCAACTATGTGAGGACACAGGGACAGATAGCTGTCAGTGAACCAGGAAGCTAGCTTTCACCAGACACTAAATTTGCCAGTACATTTATCTGAAACTTCCCAGCCTCCTGAACTATATGAAATACATTTCTGTTGCTATAAAGCCACCACTTTATGGTATTTTGTTATAGCGGCCAGAAAGAACTAAGACGCAAGCTAAAGTTATCTCATGAGGAATTGAGTTAGTTGAATATTCAGGAACAGGAACATGGAACGAGAAATAAGGAATCAATGTTACCAACCACTGATGCAATAACCTAGCAGGCAGGGCCTGGAATCTTGGCACTGGCAGAGTCCCTTCCCGGGGCATTCCCTGTACTTTTGCACATTCACTTGTAATTTTGCTAAGCTGTCCATGTAAATCACACATGGCGAGGCTGGTACGCGAAGCACAAGACATGGAGCTCGTGAGTCAACCTCACCATACTGCGTCTCAGCCCCGCTTTTGCTTTAGTCTATATGTCCATACATTTACAGCAACCCTTGACAAGTGATAACAAACTTCCTCACGGATATTGGATATGAAGAGAATGCCAACTGTTACTGCTTGAGAAAAATCTCCTCCTCCCCAAAGAAATCAAAATACTGAAAGAAAAAGAAGTTTTGGTGAAAGTCGCAGGGAGAATTTTATCTGTGGAATTGGGTAATAACATACACCAGTTCACCTATGCTCTGAAACACAAGAACACAAATGCGTAACTCAAAATTAACACCACGTCTGAGGAGGAAAGAAATGATACATTACAGGATACGGGAGGTTCGAATAGGTTTTAATCAATATACCATTTGTTCAAAGAGAATCTATCTGAGAAGCTCAATGTGTAAAACAGTAGAAATTTGAGCTCTTGGAGGCTTGTATGTGGGATTCAAGAAAAACAGTTTAAAAACCACAGATAATTTTGTGTTCTTCAGGACAGGGATTCATAACGGTCTCAGGAATACCCCTTACAGAGCCAAAGGTTCGCTGTGTGTTACATTTATCAAAACCTACCATTGTGGGGCTCCAAAGCAACCTCCAAATTGTCAAGGAATTCAGCATTCAGGACAAAAGAGGCACTTCTGCCATTCCCACAGGATTCTGCTATGGGTCGATAAAAGGATTGTTCTCTTAAACTAAACTCTAAAGGGGAGACAATGCCAGCAAGCTTTGCTTCCATTTTTTACCAACCTCAGTGATCAACGCGCAACAGTGCTCGGAGCAAGTCGGTGGGGTCAGCTCTACCTACCTTGTCTTGGAAACTCATCTGACTCCCGGTGAACGAGGTCTGTGACTCGGTTTCCATAGTGCATCCTGCTGTCATGGTCATAGGCCTTCAGAGTCTCGCTGGAGCTGTAGGACTTTTGCGTGGGCACGCGGCAGTCTTCACTGTCCAGGGAGGAACTCGTGTAGCGGCACTCTTTGCCACACCGCCCCCTGGTCAGAGAGCGGTGTCGTCTGTCCTTCACATCCATTATTCTGGGTCCAGCAGAAAGTCGACACTTTCAGAAAAGTGAGGCCTGAGTTTTGGCACTTGTCACTTTGCCACCTAAAAACATCAAAGGAAAAGAACAAGACTGTGATTATAAGAAATGCTGCCTTCAGTTCTGACTCATGCTCTGACTCAGATAAAAACACAAAAAGGAAATTTGGTCAGTAGTGCACAATCTTTTTTGCAAATGTTTAATGCATACTTTAAAAATCAACCTAAATAGAACAACTGGATACAGTAAATTAATTATTTTGTTGGTTAATAGATTTTGAGAAGAAAAATAGTATTAAAATAACTCATCTTTTGATTTTCCTATATGTATACAGATGACATAAGTCTGTCACTAATGCAAGATTGTACTATGAAGTGGTTCAAAGCAAAAGTGATTTTACCCATCTTTAATTGCACTCTCTTTCTGCTATAGAGAGGTTGGGGTAAAGCAAATATCAAAATTAAGTAAGTAAAAATTAAAGAAAGGTGTACGGAGGTATTCATATATGCTAATGAAGCTTTGCAATGGTACCAAGTCACATTTGACTAATATAAAATTGCCTAGCTGGGTCTGGAGAATAGTAACACAAGCCATTCTTGACATGCAAACAAACCTCCTCTGATTTTTTTTTTTTTTAGATTTTATTTATTTATTTGAGAGCAAGAATGAGAGAGAGAGAGAGAGAGAGAGGGAACAGTCATGAGTTGGGGGAGAAGCAAAGGGAGAGGGAGAAGCAGAACTCCTCACTGAGCAGGGATCCCAATATGGGGCTCAATCCCAGGACCCTGAGATCATGAGCTAAGCCAAGGCAGATATTTAGCTCACTGAGCCACCCAGGTGCCCCACTCCTCTGATTTCTGTTAATGAAACTTTGGCAAACTCCTAATCGGCTTTCTTTCCTTTGCAAATCTGTATCTTGAACACAGCAAGTCACTCCTCTCCCTAGTCACCTACCAGCAGGAGATCTTGCTAACAAGAGGTCTAATTGGGACAACCACATGATCAACCTAAGCCTTCTGGGCTTCATTGCTGGGCTATCCACTGCTGAAAAGAAAAATGGGGAAGAGTACTGAATGCAACAGGTGAACTGATGGGAAGAAACCTCTTTAACATATGAACTGGCAACCAGAGAGCCCCCAGTCTGTCACTTGACACCCTGAGCCTGAAAGTGTATGCCAAAAGTCACTCAGAAAACACTAGCCTTCTGCCTAGCAAATACAACAAAATTGCTTAGATGCCTCCAAGTTTCAAATGATAAGCTCTTACGGATTTTATTGGCCATGCAAAATAGCACAGATCATAGGGCCAGGGCCTGGACAGAATGGACAAATACAAAATTTAATTAAAATGGAAAATACAACTCAGAGCCAGTGTAATGATTTTTCTCCAGGCTACTGTTGCTCACTGCCTCTTAATATGTCGGAAAATATTTGGTGAGCAGATCTGCAGTTTTGAACTCCTCTGCTCTTCTTTGGTTATTTACCAACATTGTAATAGGATGCCTATTTATATCAAAGAACTAGCCTGTATGCAAAGCAATGTGCATGGCATCTGCCTCAAGATGGCAGAAGCCAAGTTATCCTTTCCTTGTCTTTTTACACTAAGAGTCCCTTTTGGATCTCATGAATCCTCCTGACTTACATTGTTTCCTTCATCAAATACTGCTTATAATCATGGGTAATTTTGTTTGAAAATTGGCAATTAAAAAGAGGTACACCTGTTGTGAACACCAAGCACAGTGGTATTGCTGCTATGATCACTCATAAAAGAGCTAATCTTTAGTTTCCTGGAGTGTACAGTTCCTGACTCAGGAGCCGAGAAGCAACTTTGTAAGTTATGAGTCAAGACCCTAGGACCTGCTTGAAGGACACAAATACTCAATGTTGGCATGGAAGTTTTTGTTGCTGCATAACTGATCCAAGTATCTTAACATTAATTTCTAGATGCCAAAAATCACCTCCCCTAGTTCACAACATGTTATCTCAACATTTTGGAATTCATAATACAGGCTGGTTAAGAGCATGACCATTGAACTCTTGATTGGATGCCAACCTTACCATGGCCACTGACTAGCCAGAGCTTTTGTAAAATTACTCCTGGACTTTCAAATTTAATTTCTCAACCAGTGAATACAGAACATAACAGAATCTACTTCATAAAGTTTTTGTAAAATGAAAACAGATACTATGGTAAAGCTCCTGATATGTTGTCTAACACATGGTAGGGACTGTATAAGAAATAGATTTTTTGGGACACCTGGGTGGCTCAGCTGTTAAGCATCTGCCTTCGGCTCAGGGTGTGATCCCAGGGTTCTGGGATTGAGCCCCGCATCAGGTTCCCTGTTCCGCTGGGAGCCTGCTTCTTCCTCTCCCACTCCCTCTGCTTGTGTTCCCTCTCTCGCTGGCTGTCTCTCTGTCAAATAAGTAAATAAAATCTTAAAAAAAAAAAAAAAAAAAAGAAAAAAGAAATAGATATTTTCCTCTAAAATTATAATTTTTTTTCTTAGCTAAGTATAGACTTGCATAAGACAGAGGGTGGCAACAATAATATAAATCCCTAGAACTCAAAATTCTGATTACAAATATTAATATTGACCTACACACAGATAAAGGAAGAGTTTCAGACCCTATTAAATGTATATAAGACTGTGTGTACCAACATTGAAGAGTCACAGTTTTCTTTGGGAATTTGGGTATTTTGAGTGAATTTTATAATTTTTCTCTCTCCTGCTTCACTGTAAGTTTTTACTTTTTAATGTTTTTAGTGTTCCTGACTCATGAAATCCTATCTCCTCTAATTTGTATTGTGCTTTAGAAAGCGGGCTGACTTTCTATGTGTGGGTATGTGATTTTATTTAATATATTTTTAAAAATTCATGTTGTAAGTGGGGGCCTAAAGGCTTATTACCTATTCATAAATTACAAGAACTACAGTGGATGGACATTTTGACGTCTAATTTGGTTGTCCAGTGATCTTTTCTTGCTAAATTCCTCTTTTTTGTCTATTCCCTTGATAGTTAAATTTGTCAGCAATGTCATCTCTGGACAAATGATAGAAGTTTATATATAATGAGGTAAAACAAATGACAAATTTTAGTCAGAGAAAGCTAATTTTTTAAGGAACTGAGCAGAGTACACAGATTGCTGGCCAAAAGACATTCTGCACTTAGCCTGCCTGTTATTTAAAAATTAGTTTTCAAGATTAAAAAAGACAAAAAAGGAGAATTTATATTACAATCTGGATCTCCAGCTCATCATGAAAATTTGGGCAGTCTAGAAATTTCCGCTTCTAGAAAGATGTAATAAATATACTTTACCTATTTCTCCTACTAGGTACAATGAAAACCCCTGGATACTATATATAAAATAAATATAAGAAAAATATGAAAGGTGGAAAGGAAGGCAGACCAACTAGGGCCTTTAGAACCCAAGCAACAATACTGTGGCAAGTTCCTGAGATTTCTTTTTTACCCTCTATATCTCAGACTTGGAACTAAAGACACTGGCAACCCAGAAACATCAATAGGCACAGACAATAAAAGCTCCAACAAAAGCAGGCTTCTTCTAGCCAAAGGATTAACAAAGAGGCAGTATAACAAGAAAGAAAATGTTTAGATAGTAACAACTTCCCTCTAGCCAAACAACATGGAAAAACGTGCAGTCCCAGTCCCACCTTCACCAGCAAATGCCAAGTGGGGAGCTTAGATTTCTAAGCTATTTAGGTGAAAAGGCCTCCCGATCTCAAACAGTGGTTTCAGACAAGGCTAAGAAGGGAACCAGGATTTTCATCCCTTCCAGAAAATAAAGAGGCCATCCTCTCCTCAAAGGAAGCTTGGCCTTCCATTCCCATGGAGTATTAACAAGATGCTACTCTCCTCTGCTGGAGTGGTATAAGAGGAGGTCTAGTGGGGAGTTAGGACTTTCACTATCTCCAGGGGTAACCAGTCCTTCTGCCTCTTGTTGGTAGTTGTCAGGGTCACTAGATATTGGTATCAGTGGGAGTAATGAGGGGTAATGAGGCACTCCTATCCCAACCACCAAGGGAAGTATCAGTGGAGGCTTAGTGGGGAACCAGAACTCCCCCACCTGCTCCCCACCCATCAGCTTCTAATAAGGAGCTCCCTTCCCTGGGGTATTGGCAGAGACTGAGTGGGGAACCAGGACTTTTATTCCAATCTAGCAGNAATGAGGTGGGATTTCTCTTCTGACAGAGCAGTGTCAGAGGAAACCAATTAAAACAGAAAACTTGACTAAGATGTAGAAACTCATAACATAATACTCAAAATGTCTCAGTTTCAACAACATTAATGACAACAACAACAACAACAAAACAACCTTTTTTACCAAGAACTAGGAAGATCTCATACTGAAGGCAAAAAAAAAAAAAAAAAAAAAAAAAAAAAAAAAAAAAAAAAAAAAAAAAAAAAAAAAATCAATAGATGCCAACACTGAGATGACAAGATGTCAGAATTATCTGACATAGACTTTAAAACGGCCATGATGAAACTCTTCAATGAGCAATCATGGACACACTTAAAACAAATGAAATACTAGAGACTCATAAAAAAGATAAGAAGTCTCAGCAAATGAAAAAAAGATATAAAGAAGACTCTGATGGAAGTTTCTAGAACTGAAAAATGAAGTAACTAAAATGAAAAATTCAATAGATGGGCTCAAGAGCAGAATGGAGGGATAAAAGAAAGAATAAGGGAGCTTGAAAACTGGACAATGGAAATTACTCAAACTATAAAACAGATTAAAAAATAGCCTAGGGAAAAAATGCAAAGAGCCTCAGGGACCTATAGAATGATAACGAAAGACCTATGGTAATGTCAGAGTCTCAAAATGAAAGAAGAAAGCCAATGAAAGAAAAATAACATCTTACCTACAGAGGAAAGCAATTTAAATGAAAATGGATTTCTCATTAGAAACTGTGAAAGTCAGAGAGAGATAGCACAATGTTTTTCAAATGCTGAAAAAAAAAAAGTTTCAATCCAGACCCTTACATCCAGTAAAAATATCATTATAGAATGAAGGAGAAAACACAGAATCTCAGATAAAGAAAAAAATTAAGATAATTTATCAGTATGGTACTAACACAAAAATAGACACATAGAGGAGTGCCTAGGTAGCCCAGTTGGTTAAGCATCTGACTCTTGATTTGGGCTCAGATCATGATCTCAGGGTCATGAGATTGAGCCCCACATCAGATTCCACAGTGGGCATGGAGCCTGGTTAAGATTCTTTCTCTTCCTCTTCCTCTGCCCCTCCCCCGCTCTCTCGTACTCTCTCTCTTTAAAAAAAAAAAAAAAAAAAAACCCTAAAATAAAAAAAAGACGCATAGATCAATAAAACAGACTAGAAAGGCCAGAAATAAACCTATAATTTATGGTCAATTAGTCTTTGACAAAGGAGGCAAGAATATGAAGGGGGAAAAGACAGTCTCTTCAACAAATAGTGCTGGGAGAATTGGACAGCTACATGCAAAAGAATGAAACTAGACAATTTTCTTATATCATACTCAAAAATAAACTCAAAGTGGATTAAGGACCTAAATGTGAGACCTGAAACCACAAAAAACCCTAGAAGACAGCACAGGCAGTAATTTCTCTGACATCAGCCCCTACGACATCTTTCTAGATGTGTTTCCTGAAGCAAGGGAAACAAAAGGAAAAATAAACTATTGGGACTCCATCAAAATAAAAGGTTTCCACACAGCAAAATAACCAACAAAACTAAAAGACAACCTACTGAATGAAAGAAGATATTTGCAAATGACATATCAGACAAAGGGTTAGTATCCAAAATAAGTAAAGAATTGATACAACTGAAGACTAAAAACAACAACAACAAAAAAAAATCCAATTAAAAATGGACAGAAGACATGAACAGACATTTCTCCAAAGAAGACATATAGATTACCAACAGACACATGAAAAGATGCTCAACATCACCCATCATCAGGAAAATTCTAATCAAAACCACAATGATACGGTATCATGTCACAACTGTCAGAATGGCTAAAATAAAAAAAAAAACACAAGAAACAAGCATTTGCCAGAATGTGGAGAAAAAGGAACCCTGTGTACTGCTGGCGGGAATGCAAACTGATTTGGCCACTGCAGAAAACACTATGAAGGTTCCTCCAAAGAAGAATAGAAAAAAAAAAAGTAAAACAGCAGCCTTATCCTTAATGTAGCAATAATTATATTAAATGGTAAGTAGTCTAAACACACATATTAAAAACAGATACCTGCAGACTAAATTAAAAAATATGACTCTAATATATAAACTCTATGCTGTCAACAAGAAAGTCATTTTAAATATAACAGTGTAGGCATATTGAAAGAACTAAGGAAAATATGTTTAATACAAACATTAAAGAAAACAAGAGGGATTATATTAATATTATATAAAGTAGACTTTACAGAAAAGAAAATTGGCACAGACAGAGAAGGAAATTATATAATGATGTAAGGATAAATCCTCTAAGAAGAAATAGCAACTCTAAATAGGTATGCACCAAAAAAAGAGTTGTAAAATATGCAAAGTAAAAAATGACAGAACTAAAAAAAAAATAAACAAATCCACAATTACAGTTGGAGGTTTCAATACTGGAGTCCCACTGATTGATAATGTCATTAGACAGAAAATAAAGAAGGATATAGAAGAATCCCCAAAACACCATCAATCAATAGGGTCTATTCGACATTTATAGAATATTCCTCCCAACAACAGCAGATTATATACTCTTTTTAGGTATCCATGGAACATATATAAAGAGGGAACACAGCCTGGGACATAAAACAAAAATCTTAAATTTTAAAAGAATTAAAATCATACAGAGTATGTTCTCTTAGCATATTGGAATCAAACCTGAATCAATAACAGAAAGATAAGAAGAAAATCTCCAAACACTTCAAAACTAAACAACATTTTCCTAAATAATTCATGAGTAAAAGAAAGATCTGAAGCGAGATCAAAAGACACATTAAAATGAAGGAAAATGAAAATATAGCATATCAAAATTTGTGAGAAACTGCAAAAGCAGTGCTGAGAGGGAAATCTACAGAACTAAAAACATCCATTGGAAAATAGGAAAAGCCTCAAATCAATAATCTAAGCTTCCACGTCAAGAATCTAAAGAAGAAAAAAACTAAAATAAACCCAAAGTAAGAAGGAAGGAAATAATAAAGGACCAAATTCAATGGAACTGAATACAGAAAAACAATACAGAGGGGCGCCTGGGTGGCACAGCGGTTAAGCACCTGCCTCCGGCTCAGGGCGTGATCCTGGCGTTATGGGATCGAGCCCCACATCAGGCTCTTCCGCTATGAGCCTGCTTCTTCCTCTCCCACTCCCCCTGCTTGTGTTCCCTCTCTCGCTGGCAGTCTCTATCTCTGTCGAATAAAAAAAAAAAATCTTTAAAAAAAAAAAAAAAAAAGAAAAACAATACAGAAAAGCAAAGAAACAGGTTTTATCTTTGAAAAGATCAATAAAATTGACAAGCTTCTTGCAAGCTTGACAAAGGGAAAAAAAGAAGATACAAATTACCAATATCAGGAATGAAATGGGAGATCACTAGAGACCCTGATGGCATGAACAAGAGTGTTAAAGATTATCACAAAGAAATCTACAAAAATAAATTTGACAACAAGATGAAATGGATCAACTTCTCAAACAACTGGGTATCACAACTCACCCAATATGAAATAGATCATTTGAATAACCTTGTTAACTATTAAAGAAATTTAATTTGTAATTTTAAAACTCACACAACACAAAATCTCCAGGCCCAGATGATTTCACTGGAGAATCCTATCGAGTGTTTAAAGAATTAATACCAGTTCTACAAAATCTCTCCCAGAAAATAAAGAGGAGGGAACATTTGACAATTCATTTCATTACCAAACCAGACAAAGTCAATACCAAAACCCAAAAACAACTAAATAAACACGAACCTGAAGACCAATATTTCCCTATTAATATAGATGCAAATATCCTTACATTAGCAAATAAATTTCACCAATATATAAAAATATTATGTACCATAACAAAACAGAGTTTATTCTGGGGGGGGCGGGTAAGGATGGCTCAGCATTTTTAAATCAATCAATGTAATTCACCATATTAACAGGCTAAAGAAGAAAAACCGCACAGTAGTATCAATCAATGTAGAAAAAACATGGCAAAACCCCACATCTACTCACAATAAAACTGAGAAAAATAGGGATAGAGAAAATTTCTTCAACTTGATAAATAGTTAACAACAGAAAAACCACAGCTAATATTACACTAATGGTGAAAAACTAGAGTCATTTCCCTATGAATGAGAACAAAGCAAGGATGTCTGCTGTCCTCACTCTTTTTCAAAACTGGAATTCCTAGCCAGGGCAATGACATATGAAAGGGAAATTAAAGAGCAGAAAGAAGACATAAAACTGTCCCTGTTTATAGATGGCATGGTTTTCTATGAAGAAAATCCCAAGAAGACTTCTGGAATAAATGAACTTAGTGAGGTCATAGGATACAAGATAAACATACAAATAGAAAAATGAATTGCATGTGTTGTGATGAGCACTGGGTGTTATACACAACTAATGAATCCTTGAACACTACATCAAAAACTAATGTACTATATATTGGCTAATTGAACATAATAAAAAAAAATGAAATGCATTTCAGTATACTAGCAATGAACACATGGACACCAGAATGCAAAATACAATACTATGCAAAATATTTTCTTAAAAAAGAGGGAATACTCAGATATAATCTAACAACATGTGTAGAAAAATTATATGGTGAAAATGGCGCAACAGTGATGAAAGAAATTAAAGATCTAAATAAATGGAGAGACATATTGTATTCATGGTTTGGGAGAATCAACATAGCCAAAAAAAAAAAAAAAAAAAGCAATTCTCCCCAAATTGACATATAAATTGAATGAAGTTCCTATCAAATTTCAGCAAAAATTTTTATATAGACAAGATTATTCTAAAGTTTATATAGAAAGAGGAACTAGAATAGCTAAAAGTTTGTTTTGTTTTTGTTTTTAATAAGAAGGAGGAGGAATCAGTCTACCCAATTTTAATACTTCTATAGCTGCAGTAATCAATCCTGTGTGTTATTGGCAGAGGGACAAACGCATAAATTAAAGAGAATACCACAGAGAACTTGGTATACACCCACCGATAATATGCTCAACTGATTTTTTTTTTTAATGCAAAAGCAATTCAACAGAGGTAAGGTAGCATTTTCAACATGGTGCTGAAATAGTTGGACATCAATAAGCAAAAACAAAAACAAATAATTAAAAAAGAAAATTGACTTTTTTTCCTACTAATACAAAAATTACTAAAAATGGATCTGGTGACTTAGATATAAAGCATAAAACTTTTAGAAAAGGTTTAGAAAAAACTATAAAACTTGGAGAGTAGAAAGGAGGACATCTTTAGACTTGACACCAAACACATTACCTATAAAATGAAAAATTAATAAATTGAACTTCATCAAAATTAAACACTTGCTCTGAAAAAGATCCTGTTAAGAGCATGAAAAGACTATCTACAGACTAAGAGAACCTACTCACAAACCACATATCTGATAAAGGATAAGTTTGAAAATATGTAAGTATTTCTCAAAATTCAACTTAAAAAAAACAATCCAATTAGAAAATTGGCAAAAGACAAGAAAAGTGACATTTCACTAAATAGGACATAGGAATGATAAATAAACACATGCAAAGACATTCAACATCATTAGCCGTTACAGAAATGCAAATTAAGACCACAATGAGGTATTACTACAGACTTGTCAGAATGGCTAAAAAAAAATTTTAAAAATAAAGAATGGATAAAAGAGTGACAAGATGATTTAGTGACAAGGATGTGGAAAACTGGATCACTCATACGCTGCTCCCCTGCTGTAAAATGGCAAAGTCACTCTGGAAACCAGTTTAGCAATTCATTTGCTAAAAGAGGAAAAACTCTTCTATCTCTCCTCCCTCTACCCACCACACCTCTGGTAACCATGAGTTTGTTTTTTATGAGTCTTGTTTCTGTTTTGTTTGTTTTGTTTTTTAGATTCCACATATAGTGAAGTCATATGGCATTGTCTTTCCCTGTCTGACCTATTTCACTCAGTATAATACCTTCTAGGTCTATCCATGCTGTTGCGAATGGCTAAGTAATATTCCAATGTGTATGTACATCACATCTTCATCCATTCACCAACTGATGGACGTTTAGTTTGCTTCCATATCTTGGCTATTGTATATAATGCTGTGATGAACAAAAGGGTGCCTGAGTCTTTTTGAATTAGCGTTTTCATTTTGGAGAGGGGATAAATATCTAGAAGTGGAACTGCGGAATTTTTTGAGGACACTTCATACTGTTTTCCATAGTAGATTCACCGATACACATTCCCTCCAACAGTGCGTGGGCATTCTCTTTTCTCCACGTCCTTGCCAACACTTGTTACTTCTTGTCTTTTTGGTTAGTCATTCTGATCAGTGTGAGATGGCATCTGATTGTTGGGTTTTGTTTGTTTGTGTTCATGTTTTTTAGAGAGAGAGTGGGCGTGTAAGTGAAGGGGGGGAGGGGCAAAGGGAGAAGGAGAATCTCAGTGCACAGTCCAGTGAGGGACTCAGTGTCATGACCCTGAGACCATGATCTAAGCTGAAATCAATCGTCAGACACTTAACCCACTGAGCCACCCAGGCACCCCTGATTGTGATTTTGATTTGCATTTCTCTGATGGTTAGTGATGTTGAGTATTTTTTCACTTGCCTATATGTCTTCTTTGGAAATATATGGTTTTTAAAAACACTGAATGTGCAACTGCCATAGAATCCAGCAACTGCCCTGCTGGGCATTTATCACAGAGAAATAAAAATCTGTGTTCACACAAAAACCTGTACACAAATGTTTATAGAAGAATGTTTATTCATAATAGTCTCAAACTAGAAATGACCCAGATGTCCTTTAGTGGGAGACTGGTTAAACAAACTCCAGTATACCCATGATATGAAATACTGCCCTGCAGTAAAAAGGAATGAACTATTGATATACACAAAAACCAGGGTGAATCTCCAGAGAATAGTGCTGAGTGAAAAAGCCAATCCCAAAGGTTACTTACTCTGTGCTCCATTTATATAATATCCTTGAAATGACAAAATTAGAGAAATGAGAAGAGATTAATGGTTTTCAGGATTAAAGAGGGTATGAGGGTGTGAGGGTAGTGAGTATGGCTATAAATGGACAACACCAGGAATCCTGTGGTGATGGAAATGTTCTGTATCTTGGCTTTGTCAATGCCAATATCCTGGTTGTGATATTGTACTACAGTTTGGAGATATGCCATTGTTGGAAACTGGCTAAAGGGTACTATGGGATGTCTCTGTACTACTTCTTGAAATTGCGCCTGATTCTCAGTTACATTAAAGTAAAAAGCTTAATTTCTTTTTTTTTTTTTTTTTTTTTTTTTTTTTAGTGATTTTTTATTATATTATATTAGTCACCATACAGTACATCCCCGGTTTCCGATGTAAGGCTCGATGATTCATTAGTTGTGTATAACACCCAGTGCACCATGCAATACGTGCCCTCCTTACTACCCATCACCGGTCTATCCCATTCCCCCACCCCCCTCCCCTAAAAAGCTTAATTTCTTAAATTTTATACAGGCAATTCAGAAAACTTGGGCTCAAAGTCCATCACGAAAATAAATACCTAATCTGTGGATCACTCATTGTTAGTATTATTGGCATTATTATTACTATTACTATTATCATTTCACTATCCTTTTAATTTTATCACCAGTCTGCTTCCCTTATTTGAACCCCCTTCCTGGAAAATGCAGGTCATTATGTTTATGACTTTTAGTATAAAGAAAAAAGAAACACTGTTGCAGCCACTGGGAAGGATCACAAAGAGCCAGTTACAGTATAAGAAGAATTTGCCAACATATTTTTCTTTTTAAGACAATTCTAAAGTAATAGAATATCGGTTTTAATCCAGATCTGGCTAAATAGCCATCCTTTATCTAATAAAATGCACGGATTTCCTATTATGGACAAGCATTCTTTACATAGTTGTCCTTGAAAGTGAAGGTCAACAATTCATGTGGGGAAATGCAAGTTTAGAGACTGATTTTTAAAAGTAATTAAAATTGCCTTGAAGCAGTAGGAAAGATGGTAACCAAAATTATAAATCTTTTCCCCAAGCCTCTGCTTTTTCCGGCACTGACAAACGGCAATCATTGGATGGCAATGCCTTTGCCAGCTCGTTACTGCTATGCTAAGGCTTTATTCTGTTACATTCCACATTTCCTCCCTTGAAGAGTGTTCACACTGCTTTTTTCATCAGTTGCCTAAGTGGGTTCCATCACTTTAGCAGAACAGACTACAGAGATCTTGCCTGCAAGCCTTTGTCTAATTAACTAATCCTATGAGCTGTAACACTATTCACTATTAACTTTTCAGATTATCCTACTACTTAAAGAGGTTGACTTGTTAATCACTGACAGCCCATTTGAGATGTGTGTGTGAATGTGTGTGTGCTATTGTATTTGTGAGTGCACCTGTGTGTGTACGTAAATGTGTGCATGAATGATACATAGTTGAATTGTAGGCATGCCCAATGGAGAGGTACCGTTTCCCTGTTATAACTGATACTGCAGGCAGTTGATTAAACTTGGCTCACCCTCATCATCACTGGCCTTTGATCACACCCTGGGCGTTGTTTCACTGTGCTTCAATATGCGTGTCTCATAAATTGACTGCAGACCTTTGAGAGGTAGGGTACCAGGAAAGTCAGCCATTTCCAAATGTCCATGATTTGGGACTCTGTCAATTCTGAATATAGATTAATGTGACCTTTCTTTTTCATTTCAAATTATGATACATCACTGAATAAATCTGTCTACTAGGGAGTGGGGAGTCAGTACATGAACATCAAATAGTCTTGTTTCCTAATTTGAGCTGGTGTCACAGATATTTTAGAAATCCAATAAAAAGTTTCATTATGTGAGCATGTTTGTAGTTAAAAAATATATTTTTTAAAAGCTCAATCAGAAAGTTCCTGTAGAATATCTTTCTTCCTTCCGATAACATGTTAATTGGATTGCCTACTTGTCTCTTAAATATTGCAGGAGCCATGTTTCTATGTTTAAAAAGATGTAATGGATAATGCATGATCCCTTTATCCTTAACTCCTCTGCAAGTTTTGCCCATTACCAAAAGCAGAAATGCTAAGTCAACCTAAAAACAGTGCATTCAAAGATGACTTTCCTGTGTATTAGAACTCCTCTATGAAAGTGGTTTGTTTTAATTAATTAATTTATAAAAAATCTTTAAAGCACCAAATGAAATATAATACAGAACCGCCCATATAAAAGAGACAGAGGCTGAGTAGGAGAGGAAGTTGGAGCCCCACTCACTTGCCCCCACCCCTACACTGAAATAGGGCTCCCACAGACAGAGTGTGAATACTAGAGTGTGTACTCAAAGATTTATACAGTCTCTGCTCCTAGAAACATTTAAGAACGTCTGAACATAGATATACTCTAACATATCTAGAGACAGAATATCCCTGTGACCTCTGGGTGGACCACGGAAAATCTGGTTTAAAATCTACAGAAGTGTAAGACAGTGCCCTAGTAATTTAATGCACTAGTAAATAAGAGGTCAAAGGCAATTTGCTTTCTGTTCCCTTGTGCCATTATACTGATATGTCTGGGGATAAAAAGCCAACTCTGGTTAATGTCCAGAGCAAGAAAGGATAAGCAAATTCACAATTGTATTTTGCTCTCTAGCTTCAGAGCCACATGTTGATGCCTTTAAGAATCTGTTAGGGTCCCTGGAACCATGTGCACAGGAAATGGCGAGAGCAGTACCAAGATCTGCTCTCTATGAATTTTATAAATTGTGAAATGCAAAGATATTGTGTGTGCTAGCAGTCCCCATGAGCAAAAACCACAAAGGGGCAAAAATGCACCCTTACAAGTCTAGAGATCTGCCATCATAGCACAAGCTTACATGTTTGTGTATATTTGTATTTGAATAGCAATGAAAAATCCAAAGTGTATGTCAGATTTGTATTTAGTCCAATTCTGTGCCTCTTTCCCCCTCTCCGGTCCAAACTGTTTAACATTCAAGAAAGTCAGCATGGTTACACCTCCTGCTAAAATTTCAATGTGAAATGTGGAAGTTTAGTGAAGTCTTTGCCTCCTCAGCTCCACCTTCCCCACACACAGACCTCTCTGCTCTCTTCCCATTCTCCTATGTGCCTCCTGAGATCAGAAGTTGAACAGATGGCTGTACCTTAGGCACTGGCTAAGTTACCGTAACTGGAAAGACAGTCCCTCCCCTCTCCTCCTCCCTACCATGCAGAGCTCAGGAAGGCAGCAGAGCCGGCACATGAGCCTGCAGCCTCAAAACCTAATGAAGGAAAGAACTGAACACCCTCTTCTCATCCTGTTGAGTGTGCCCTTTTCATACATTAGACTGAAAGCAACACCAGATAATTAGACGGTGCAAAGGATGTTTGACCACAGGTTTCTAGGCAAAACACCAAAGTCAAAAATCATTGTCAAGTCAAGCTCTTATTTAATGAATGGCTACAAAGTGCTAGGCTCTTGAGTTAGGTGCAATTACTAATTGCACAATCCTGCAACATAGGTTTTTTTTGTTGTTTTGTTTGTTTTGTTTTGTGTATGTTTCACAGAAGGGGAAATGGAGACTCTAGGAGGTTAAGTGACTTGCTAACTCCATATATCTAATAGGTATTCATGCTGAAGTGGGGACTGAGAGCTATCTGACTCTGAGGCCTATCTCCACTACAAAAATAGTAACTTAGAGAAAAAGGAAGTCTTCGAATGTTCTACCATGTCCCTTTTGGCCATTGGATTTGTAGTTGACTGAGAACCCAATGCAACTACATCATGAAAGTCACTAACCACATCACAGTCCTGATGAATCTAATAAGAAAAACATCTGGGCTGCTGGGGTGGCTCAGTCAGTTAAGCATCCGACTCCGGTTATAATCCCAGGCTCCCAGGCTCGGGTCATGATCTCAGTGTTCTGAGATCAAGCTTGGTGCTCCGTGGGGAGTCTGCTTGAGATTCTCTGTCTCCCTCTCCCTCTGCCCCTCCCCTCTCTTGCACACACACACACTCTCTCTCAAATAAATAAATATCTTTAAAAAAATAAGTAAAACATCTGATCAGTTGACCAGTATATGCAGACACCTCTTATATATCATGAACAATGGAAACAAAGGAGAGAGATATCATGAGAAATCTCATGAAAGTTGAGAGGTATAGACCTCAGTTTCCACATCTGGATAATGAAAATACGATCCCAATCTGGTGTTAATGTGAGAATGTCAACCAGCCCATGTGAATCTCCTAATGATAGATGTTGAAATTGTGACAGACTTCACCACCATCACCACCATTCTCATCACTACCATCAATCATCAATATCATCCAGCCATTAAAAATTACAGTAGCTGGGGGGGTGGCAGCACTTGGGTGGCTCAGCTGGTTGAATGTCCAACTCTTGGTTTCAGTTCAGGACCTGAACTCAGGGATCTGGGACTGAGCCGCACGTCCAGCTCTGTGTTCAGTGTGCAGTCTGCTTGTGATTCTCTTCTTCCTCTGCCCCGCCCTTGCCATGTGCACACACTCGTGCCCTCTCTCTCTCTAAAATAAAATCTTAAAAAAAAAAAAAATTCAGCAGCTGTTACTTAGTGATCTCCAAAGTACGACTTACGTACCACTACTCCAAACAATATCTGTTAGAGTTAGCATTGTAGCACGTTCTCAGGATGGACATACAGATACTAATATTCCCATTTAGCATTCAACCTTGGCTGCATGAAACAGGTTCACTAACACTGAAAATGTGAAACTGAGAAGATCTAACACCACCTTATTCTTTAGCAAATCAGGTGCACTTTGCCCCATATTTTAAATAGATCATATTAACCACGGAAATGATAATACATATAAGGAGAAAATGGCACAAAAAGGATTTGCTGTTTATCATGAACTTGCTACTGTCTAGGAAAGTAGATTCTGGTAACTGGATACTGTCATCTGCCAGATGTTGGACATAGAGATAGAGGCTTTGAGGCACTGGGATGCCTCTAAAGTACTCTGTATAATAAAAAGAGATGTGGAAAAGTCTTGAGGAGGTAAGTGCAAGAACACTGGATTTCTCTGGAGAAATCTAGACATCATGTGGGGAAGGATGTAAAAGAGACAAATTCAGAGAGGGAGCAGAGATTGCGGCTATCCCCTGGGGACTCAGAGTACAATGCTAACTGGGTGTTGTTAACCCTTCGTGCCCCACGCCCTTTAAACAGACTGGGGGGGAAGGCATTCACAGCACAATATGCATTCATGATTTTTGTTATAAGTTTGATAGCATGTGTGCGTGAGGATGGAGTCAGAGTTTTATTTTACTACTGTGAGAAAGCAGACAGCATCCACTAAGGACTTACTTCCATGATGACATGGTAGAAGAAAGGAGGTACAAAATTCAGAAAGGGATTAGAACAAGGACAGTATTTTGTTCTGTATCTGAGATGCTCCTGGAGGGCAAGGACCTTGTCTCCTGCCAGTAATCTATCTGCAGGAGCTGGTCTCCCACTGTTAAAGAACATCCAATAAAGCTTCATTAAAAATAGCTATGCATTTTCATAGAGGCATCTGAAGAAAAAAATGGGATAAATGTTTAAAAGTGTTTAGGCCATTTTGTTTAACTGTTCTGCACATATTTTTCAAGGCTATTGTTAATTTGCACAATTTACATAAGAATTTTTATACAAATTTTGTGACATAGTCCCTTCTGCTTTGTCAAACAAATACAATATAAGGGTTCTCTTTCAAGATAGCCCCTACTTCCTTAAGTTCCTTCCTTAAGGAAGGAAAATATAAATATTGCTTTCTGCTTTGAAAATTTTAAAATAGTACTCGAATAGAAACTAGCCCCTCTTACGATGAGAAGTCAAAATCAATAGCCTGCCTTTAAAACATCTTTCTGTTTTGGAAAGTACATGCAGAGGCCTAGCATGACTGTATGTCAGGAGTCAACAAGCATTTTCTATAAAGATCAAGAGAGTACATTTTTTCCGCATCTAGGGTCTGTCACAACTAGTCACTACCACGGTAGCACAAAGGCAATCATAGAAAATGCTTAAATGAATGGGTGTGTCTGTACTCCAACGAAACTTTATTTCCAAAAACATCTAGAGAGCCTGATTTGACCATCAGACCACAGTATGCCAGCCCTTGCTGTAGGTAAACAGGGAGTGACCAAAAGAAAGGAGTTTGGGATTGGGGCCAATTATTAGCTTCAAACTAACCATGCTTTACCAAGGATCTCCCAGAAGAGGAAGACTTCCTGACGAGAAACTTTCTGACAATGTGGAAGGAACATAAACAAGACATTTCTGGTGTGGCAGCAATAACTACTACAGTATAACTAGAGAAAACTGCTTTTTTTTAGGAGGTTGCTGATTTGATATTGATACAGTGTCTTGGGCTACAAGCCAAACTTGGGCATCTCTTGAGATGATAGACTTGTAGTTAACTGTTCTCATGACAATCGTTTGGAATTTGACCTTTTTGCATAATATGTATTTAGCTCTTGCTTGACTGCTCTGGCTAATTATTATTTTGCCAATTATTTTCTGGCATTTAGATTTGTCAGCAAATATAAGAAGCACCGATGATGATACCAAAGTATTTTCTTACATCGCTCTTTCTTTTGTTTCTCTTATTCTGCACGTATGAGACAGAAGATGATAATCAATTTACCAAATGACCAAAAATATTGATAGTTAAGTTTCAAGATCCAGAAGAACACAACCTCCCAAAAGAAGCTCATATTCATTCTGGCTTGAAAAGGCTATTTATCAAGAAGTAAGGAGCAAGAATTTGGGTAACAGCTTAAGAGTTCATTTATACACACCTTTATTAAAAGGACTCTTTGTAGCCTCTGCTTACTATTGTAGTTTGCTTGTAAATCAATAGGCGATTTGATAGAGAAGATTAGAAAATGCAGAGCCTGATACAAAGTTTTGTGCAAATTTAAAAATAACTCAATAACATCAATCTCAAAATTATGTACTTGCATTCCTGCATTTCCTAATGATTCCTCAAGGTATACTATTATATTTTTACAGCCATTAGCACTGCCATTCACCAGAAACATAATGGTATAATCACTCAGAGGTTCAAGGAAATGAAAGTCTCTCACATTTGCCTACTACCCTCTGTTGTCTAATATAGTATCAAATGTTACAACAGTGTAAACTCTTCCATACATGCAGATAAAAGCCTCTGCGGGAGACAGCTGTGATGAACTGCCTAAAATATAGAGGTAGCTTCTGATTTTTGAGAGGGAAATGTTCCCTCCCAAAGCAATTACCAACGTCCCTTGTGCTATAAAATGCTTGTGTTCTAGTACAACTGCCCGGAAAGTGAATCTAGCTTCTTCCAGGCCTTTGAGTACAAAAATGGAGGGTCACTCTCGTGGGGGAAAGAAGAAACACATAAAGAAGTCATCGAAACCCCTAGAAAGACATCCACTTCTTCAATCCTGGAAATGGAAAAGAAGCCCATGCTTGACAAGCTAGTACTGGTCCTCAGTAGAGGTTATGAGAAACCCTAAGCAGTCAGGGTTATCAGGAACAACAGCTAAGGACCCAAAGCACGCATGAACGTGCAAACAAGATAAGGGCACATACCAGAACCGAATGCCAGCAGATTCTATCAAATGCCTTCCCAGATTCACCAGCAGGATGACGTGCAATTTTCTGTGGGAACTCAAATACAACTTCATAACACTTTATGGAAACAGCAGGATTTTAAAAAGAAACAGGTTGATTTGGCCGGCAGGACCAGTTGATGACAGAGAGCAGAGGCAACTCAAAATATATTGTAGGAAGAACAAACAGAGCAACACGTGCCCTATAAACCTCAGGTGAAGTGACTGCAGATGGGATGAGACTGTCCCTACTTATAAAAGGCGACCTACGTATCATGGGACATTCACATTTTATGCTTTAGCATGAGTTCCATAACAAATCATCATTCATCTATGAACCTGGATACCTGAAACCCTTTATTTATATGAAGGAAAAGGTCCCAGTGACTGCACCATGTGAGGGACTTCATATCCCCTATGTCTTCAAACAACACAACAAGCATTTTATTCAGGTACCCCTGTCTTCATTTTACAGATGAGGAATAAAATAAGAAACTTGACTTGACATTACATAAAAACAGCAGAGGCTGGATGTGAATCCATATATCTGGCTTTAAATCTAGATTTCCC
Source organism: Ursus maritimus (assembly GCF_017311325.1). Lineage (NCBI taxonomy): Eukaryota > Metazoa > Chordata > Mammalia > Carnivora > Ursidae > Ursus > Ursus maritimus. The sequence continues at coordinate 8,513,803 of NW_024423897.1, forward strand.
CAACAAAGGCCACACCCTTTTGCTTCACTTCCATGTATTCCACTATTGTTTCACAACAGGTTAAATTTCTACAACGTGAAAAATGACCTCAAATTTCAAGAACTTAGAAAGTACTCTATGTACAGCTACCTCTCATTAGTATCTAAACTTTGGAAAATTAAATTTCATCTTCAGTAAGAAGACACTTCAAAAATAAATGAATGATTTTCCAACTCTTAATCAAGGTTAAATTCCATGACCTCTCCTTCTGTGTTAACCCCCTTTCCCTTATACCCAAGTGTTTTTATGTGATTTGATAAAAAATTAAATGTGAATTAAAATTCATTCCAGGGGAATTTTACACCTCTCCTTGAGATGATTAGTGACAATTTGCAATCTCACAATCATGATAAATGATCGTTGTAATAAGGAGACGCTGAAAGGAGAGGCTCAATTGGTTCAAGTAGGAAAAGAGTCAGACATTCCATAACTGGAACTTAACTTCATTCAGTCTCTATGCTTTTTCACTTAACAAGAACTTACTACGTACCTCCAAAAAAGTTGGAACTATGCTGAATACTGTGGAGAGAAAACAAGTAAGAGATGGACTGTTCAGTGATCTCACCCACTCCTTAGGAGCCAGGCCCAACCACAGATCGTTAATGTAAGTTCATTGCAATGTCAGTTCCATGAGAAAGACCATACTAACCATATTGTAAAGGTTACCCAATCCCTATATCTGTAGCTTGACTGGAACAAGAGTGACCACATGACCCAAGCTAGACCAATCAGAATAAAGTGTCTCCTCCAGGAATACAGAAATATTTGGAGGTAGAGGAGAGACTAATTAAGACTGGTTATCTTCTGCTAGTTGGACCTATAATGTATATACTTGGAAAATGTGAGATCAGAAATCCCTACTCATTGACAGATAAGCAGATGCAGAAGAAGCCAGTCTGCAGAGTGAGAGAAGAATAAAGAAGGAGGGAGATGTCTACACAATTGGAGATATAGGATGGAGATTATACACAATTTTCCAATTCCTAGTTCTGGTATCTTCCAGGCTTGGGTATATTCTGTAGCAGGATTCACAGAGACACTTCTATACCCTTAGACTAAATCTCCCATTTCAGCTCAAGCCAACTTGAGTTAGTTTCACATATTTGGAGCCCAGAAAGTTCAATTTAAGAAGCCATCACCTGAACTTACATAAAGTAAAATTATTTGATAATTCCATAACCCACACTGCATCCCCAATATGCTAGCACCCTACTAGCAAAAACTCTTTAAAATGGTCATCATGCCCACTCTTCCCTTTGTTTATCCATACTTTGTCTTCATCTTCTTAGGAAGCCTTTACCATTTTCCTTTGTACTTGGCTCACTTAAGAGTTAGCTGCTTCAGAGAATACAATCTTGGGCTGCAAAAGCTATGGAACCCATTTGCTATCTGACCCTGCATACATCTCGGGCATCTGGACATCTAAGTACAATTGGATGATTCTAACAAGTCTGTCTGCCAGTTTTACTTGCTGAGCAAATGTCAACAACAACCTTAAATGGTTGTGATATACATACTACTAAAAAAATAATATTACAGTGTAAAAGATACATGGCCTGGCAACACTCTGAATAGGGGAAGACATATAGGAAACATATAGGTAAAAATGTCTTGACTTAGTGCTTGTTTGCATTAATCATAAGGAAGATCCCACTGTATGACAATTCCCTATCCAAGACCCCAGTGAGGGCTTCTATTTCTTTGCAGCTGCCAGGGGAATTGGAGGATGTGACACACACTCCATGGGAAAACAGCCCAGAGTTTAGGAAAAAAACACACACTACTCAACTGTCACATTTCCTAAATCACTCATGAATACATTTCCATATGCACTAACAGCCAGATTATTTCAAGTATGCCCCATCTTGTCTACCACATCAAGATTTACAAAAAAAGAGAAGCTGAGGATGTGGGTGGAGGTGGGAGAGAACATGTCCCCTGGGCCAGCAGCATGAGTTCACAAGTTTAACATTTCCATGCTAGCCTTATAGCCAAATATCAATCTTTCCATTCCTTCTGCAAAATAAATAACAACATCTAAAACATAAAAAACACAGCCTCTTTATTTTCAGACCAATCTTTCGGCAAAATAAGCCTTTGGGAGAACATGAGACCTTCAATTTTGCACCTAAAATAGACACTCAGGCTACCAGAAATTCTGTGCTTGACCTAGTCCCAACCACCATAGATGCAGTACAAACTAAGAAAATATTTTTTATTCTTCACTGCAAAAGGAGCAGAATTCCCTAGCATTTCTGAAGGTTTTATAAATCAGAAGAACAGATACCAGAATGGTGAAGGCCGACGCATAAGAGGGTGTTACAGAAATATTCAAGAATTGGTGATGTAAGATTGATGGGAAATGTATTATTTTAGCATATGGGGAATTGCCAGAATATATATTAAAACCTACGTAGGATATGTAAAAATGGGTGGGTGGGTGGAATCTACAGAATTCTAGTCCGAGGTGAAAAACAATTCTCTGCTTCAGTCTGCTCATTTTCCCCCGGGGTAATATGCCAGAGTTCGGTCTCTGACTCCACACACAGGTTTGAATTCCAGCTTGAATTCCCTTTGTTATCCGAGACCCCTGAGCACAATTCTCAGCCTGTCTTAGTCTCTCTTTACTATTCTGTGAAATGAGGATGATAATCCTCACTTTACTGGGTAGTATTATAAAGACTTAGAGAGACCATTCTACAATGCATTAACACAGTGCCTAATGCAGAATAAGCACTTACTTACTAATGTAGTAAGTCTACATTAATTTGTTCATGTACTTAAAACAAAATAGAAGAAGGAAGTGAATGTGATTTGCCCAAAGTCATAACTGGACAGTAAAAGACATTAGACATAATACTACTCAGGAAACCTATAGCCTTGCATTATACTCAGTAAGGTTCCCAGAGTATCTTTTCCAATGCATATCTGAGACTAGAACATATATTTCCTTTAACCCCCTTTTCCACCAAGGTTTGCTAAGCAGCTATTGGGTCTGTGGCAATTCTGCCACTTGACCCTCCACCCTTCTTATCTCCCCCATGCTATCCTTGTCTATCCTCATCCACTACCAGTGTATACACATTTTATCACCTAGGAAAAGTAATGGAGAGAACTGGCATTTACACACCATTTCCTCTCTGGCCTGCCTTGCTGAGATGCACCATTTCAGAATCTCACAAACCCATGAACAGCATCCTTCTTTGACTCACTGGACACCAAAAGAAAGGAAAAATAATGGGGAAAAAAAGGTAATCATTATTGGGAGCTTCTTATCTTCCAGGCAATGAGATAAGAGCTTCCTTTGCATTGCCTCTTCCAATATCCTCAACAATCCCACCCAAAGATCCCCCCCATTTTGAATTTGAAAATTAAATTAAACATCTCAATTATCCTTTTTTTTTTTAAACTATATTTTGGTACCACTCCATTTTAAAGATGATGAACTTTTGGTCTAAGGTCAAACAGCTCAAACAGCTCATGAGTAGTGGAACCTAGTTGTGGATTCAGTCTAACTCCAGAATAGGAGCTGTTCACCTCTCCCAGTGGAGAACTTTAAAGAAATGGGAGGGCCAGGGGACGTAGCTATTTATTCTGGGGAGATACAATGTGTATCTTTCAAATTGGAACAATTATAGGGTAACATTTAAAAAATGAGAATTTATTCAGGACAGGCTATAACCATACATGTTCAAGGAAAGCACACCAAAAAAAAAAAAAAAATCCATAGGGCAAGATTAGTGAAAGAAGTTACTTGGAGCATATAAATATTGAAGCTTTAATATTTCAATTCATTATTTGTGACCTGCTTCTGCCACATGAGAGAGGAAGAGAGAAGAATCTTCCACCTAGGTAAACTATCTGCTCCCTCCTCCCTGCCTCAAATCAAGCTTTTTCCCTACCTAAATGGGGGTGACGATGATAGTGATGATGTCAGTGATGACAATCACTAGAACAAAAGCCACCATTTATTGAAAGCTTACTTTGCATCCGAACCTGTGCTAAGAGTTTTATGTGCATGATCTCATTTAATGGTCAATGGCGATAAGGAGTAATAGCAACTGTTCTCCCCATCTTACAGACAATGAATCTGAGATTGAACTAGAATAAGTAAGATATTTAAGGTCACACATACAAAAAGGGCAAAATGGGAGCAAATGCCAGGAATTATAACCTCTATGTGTCATATTCTATACACTTCACCGTTCTTATCATCCTCTTCACCTAATGCTGGGGTTCTTGAACTTCAGTGAATATCAGAATCACCTGGGCAGCTTGTTAAAACGGATTGCTGTCCTCACTCTCTGTTAGTAAGTCTGGGGTAGGGAGAGCACAACGACTGCATTTCTAACAAATTCCTACATGATGCTGATACTGCTGGTCCTAGAACCATACTTTAAGAACCATTCACGTAATAAAATCTTCTGTGTTTTTGCACCTGTCATGGGAGAATACTAGTACCAAACTCATAGAGATCCAGGAGTATTTAAAAATTAGTTCATGGAAAGCTCTTAGAGCTGGCATCCCAGGCACAGTAAATGGTCTACACATTCTGGTGTTGGTCATTATTGTTGTTCTTGTTTAAGGCTAAGCTCAAATTTTCTAAATAATCTACCCAGAATAATTTTCCTTTCTACGTCTTAATATGGCCTTTGTGCCATTGCATGATGGCACAGTGATTACATTTTACTATATGTTGCATATATAGATATTTAACTTTCATGATATATTGTCAACACTACAAGGCAGCAAATAAATGCCAACTTATATTGTTTTCCCGTCTCCCATAGTGCCTAGCACAGTGCTCCATGAACATTTATTAAACTGTTTGTTACTTAATAATGAAATGATTCAAAAGCGGAGAGCAAATCTAGAAGAGATTTAAATTATACTATTAGAATCAATTTAGCAGAAGATTTAGTAAGATCCCTTAGGTCTCCTGATGCTGAGTCTAATGCCAGCCCTCAGTTTGTTGCACAGACCCAGATATAGCCATGGAAGAGGAGATAAACAGCCAATGTAATTACAGTGACATAATGGTTACACTTTTATAGCTGAGGGGAGCAGCAAATAGGATTTTAAAAATCAAATTAAAACTGTCATTCCACAACATTAAGTTTCCAGAATTTTCATTTTTTAATATTAATGATTTTTTTTCTTCAAAAAGGAACAAACAATGCTAATTCTACTGCTACAATACTGTTAATGAAGAAATAAAGAATAATTTATCATTGCATAATTAACACAGTACAGTTAAGCATGTTTTAATGATTTTGTATAATGGCCTCTCATAACTAGATGATACTTGTTAGTCATAGTGGGGAAAGAAAACTATTCAAAGAATCATTAATGAAGATGGATAAACTGACCAGGTTTTTATTTCATTTTTTTATATGAAGTGCTTACAAGATTTCTTGGTGTATTTTGGCACTGGTTTATTCCTGCGTCTGTAGGTGACCAGATGGTTAATAAAATATTTTTACTGATTCAAGAAATGAAAGGCTAAGGAATAAAAGGCCAAGAATGCAGCCCATGGAAATCAACAGGCTTTCTTCTTCTTTGCTTCCAAATGGTACCAACTTGTAACTTTGCAGGCGCATGAGACTTTGAAGGTAGCAGAACACGGTTACCTTTAGCCATCTAAAATAGCTTAAAATCATCGGAATTAATGAAGAAATGTATTGGAATTTTCTGTTTAAAACACTTTAGGGGCCAGGAAGTATGAAGAGAGGAAAAAGTCAAAGAAGATGAGTTAAAGGTAGTAATAAACATGATCTTATTGCTACTCTTTCTTTTAATAGCGTTACCAAAGAGACATTCTTACTGAAGGTTGTATCTGTAGCAAACACTGCAAAACTTTCAACTTCTACATTCAGTCAAAGCAGGTGCATATTCACGTTTGAGTTATTATGGGATAGGGGAGTGAAGAGGTGGGGCGGACAGAGTTACTTTCTGCTCTCTGGAGGGGTTTTAAACAAGCGACCTACACGGCCATATCCAGCCTGAAGATACATTTATTTGACTCACATTACTTAAATCATATTTTAGTTAGTGTTCAACATATGCAAATTGAGAAATTACACTTATAAAATATATATTTCCAACTGCTCTTTAGAAATCAGATCATTTAGCAATGCTGAACCCATAACATACAATCTGCAGAACAGTGTTGGGGGCTGTCTCCTTTCAGCAGGGACTTGTGTCTCTAGATGTCTAGTTTTATGTATTCTCTGTTTGATACTCAATCCTATTTCATCATTTACATTACCTGCTTGACTCCTGTTGACATTTACATTTTTTACCCTGAGCTACTATATTTCTAGCACAGTGGTTCTCAAAGCATGGTCCCCAGACCAGTAGCATCAGCATCATCTATGAATTTGTTAGAAATACAAATTCTCAGCCCTCTCCCAGATCTACTGACTCAGAAACTTAGGAGATAGGACCTACCACTCTGTGTTTAACACGTCCTTCAGGTGATTCTGATGCCCATGTAAGTTTGAGAACCACTAGTCTAGCACATTCCTCTCGCATATCCAACTCTTAAGATGCTTATTTATTCTTGACTTGCTTCCATTTCCAGAAAGCTGTGAAGCATCAGTAATAGTGGAGACATTAGCAAAAACCTTTTTGTTCTTGTCAGTTGTAGCAATACTTCCATTGCACAATTTGAGAAAGAGGGACAGAGGGTAGCCGCATGAGTAAAGCCACAACACTCTATTGCTTAGGTTTTCTGTATTCCAGTCAAAGTTTTAATAGAGAGCTATGATGATCAAGTTTCATCCATGTCTATATATATTTCTAAATGGCAAAGTGCTTTTGTGACAGAAGGAAACTAAGGGAGGAAGGAAGGGCCTGTTTTTGATACCACAGAATTCTAAATAGCCAAGTCCAAGACAAAAGTGTTTTGCCACAAATCCACATCACTTCACCTACCTCCTCATAGGCTAAGCACAGACCCAATGGCAGGGGATGACACAAGAGCGTGGAAAGCACAAGGGTGGTTCATCTGGGAGACAACAATGCAATGGACAGCCACAGTACCTGACCACATCTGCAGCCACATTTCTCTGGACTTTTTATTACATTAGAAAATTTAAACTCTAGTTTTCAAGGGTTTTTCATTTGACTTTAATTTGCAGTTTAACACATTGCTAACTGATACGGACACTGCATCCACCATTTACATGAAAAAAAGATAAAACATTTTGCATACAAAAAACATATAAAACATACCATCTCCAAATCATGGTTAGTAAAGGACTATGGAATTTCTTCTTTCTTTTCTTAAAATTATCAGGGTCAAGTTTCAAAGGGCGTTCTTAATCTCTTGCTTTGTGAAATACGGAAAACAAATGGGTGTGTATCTCTCTTCACCTCACCTTGGCTCACAATTTCATTAATTTGGACCACATAAACTCTTAGTCTTCATCTTTCAAAATGCAACAGTATAATCTTGGGAATCCATTCAAAACCTTATTCTCACAGGTTTTAACTATTACCCTTCTTCAGATCTTTTCTAGCTTTTTGTCATTCTTGACAAGTTTTAATTACCATGTTACTTTGTACTTCTATGTACTACGTATATTTTCCATTTTATTTATGACCTATTTACATCTCACTGGTCCATTTATCTATAGCATAAACTTGAGGAAAGAGTTTATGATTTTCTTGACTCACTTTCTAAAACTTTTCTGAGTTTCCTTTGCTTAATTTTCATTTTTATATAATGAAACTTTTCACTTTTTTCAGTTGCCTAGTTGCTTTATTTTGTTTTGCCTCAATTAATTTGGCATCTCACCCCCAGAAAATATCAGATACTTATGATTTGATTCTTTTCTTTCCAAATAATTCATTCCTCACCGATTCTTGTCCTAGGAAAACAAATTAGGATATAACCAAAATCTTAGCTACAGGGATATGTGTTGCAATACTGTTTATAATAACCACATGTTGGAAACAATTGGTTATCCAAAAATAGGAGAATGAATTAATCAATTATAATACCTCACACAATCCAATATTTTGCAACCTTCAAATGGAATGCAATGATATGTATATGTATGTATAACTAGCAGAAAAAGCAGGGTACAAGGCATTACATAGGGTGTGATCTTAGTTTATGGTGGGGTAATAAAGGAAAGTTGTATTATCTTTTTTGCATATTCTATTTTATCTATATAACCTAATTTATTGATATAGTGTCTTAAGCTCTTCCATCAAAATCTTGATCTATATGCCTGTCAAATAGAAAGATCCCATCTCAGCATGATGATGCATGAGAAAGAAGCACAATTTTTAACTCTGAGAGTATTGAAGAAAAATGTAGGTATCTTTACTTTCAGAGTATACGGAAGGATTAATGGAAAATGGCATTTTACAATATTCAGCAAACCTCCTTATCTTTTCACACAGGAAAACTTCCTAAAAGTTGTTTTACCACTTGATCTCCCCCAGATCTCACACCACGTAGCAGCTACTCCACTTCCTCTTTTCTTTCCCCTAAAGCCCTCCAAAACTTCTCTCCCTGTCTCCGTGTTAGTTTTCTCTTTTCCTAATGTCCCCTTCCCTTCCTAGCTACTTTTTCACTAAGCAAATCAATCTAAATATATTATTCTCTTTCTGTTTAGCCTACTTATATCTCCACAAAAATGTTGCTAGAGAAACAAACAAAAGACCTCCCTTAACAATGTGGCAGGAAGGGGATAGGAGGACAAAGAATAAATTGCACTGGTTCTTCAACATCTGTATTATACTTTACTAATGGTCCTTATATTACATTACACTTTGAGATTAACATAATACTTTAATTTTAGTCCCAATTACGACTTCTATAAACATCTATTACCTCTACAATCAGTAAAAAAAAAAAAAAAAAAAAAAAAAAAAAAAAAAAAGATAAACGCCAGCAGCAGAAATTCCCTGGCAGTTTCCATCATTCCCACTGCTCTTTTAAGGGAAGCACCCATCATCCGCACCCTTTGCTTCTTTGCTTTGGACCTGTTACCCGTGACAAAACATGTTTGACTAACGTATTTTATTTCTCAAGCACTGGAGAGTTGTTTTAACTCCGCAAAGTTTTAACTCACCATTGTCAAGGGTCACCAATCCGGAATGCCTGTCACATTTGTAGCCAGGGACTATGAGAATACCAAAACCACATAGACAATAGCTAGCTCATTCACTTGCCCCTCAGGCAGTGCAGGCGGGCCGGCTCCAGAACACATACCCAAAGGCACTTCATCACATACGACGTGGGCACCACTTAGTGTAAGATCACACCCAAAACCTGAAAACCAAAGCCAAAGCCAGAGCCAAAGGATGCATAATGAATGGGAATAAAGAGCATTTAACACAACAGCAATCACAAGCCTCATCAAGTTTCCCAAGACATTTTGGGAACCGCCATCAAAAACTCATTGTTTCCAAACATCTCTTTAATAATCCTGAGTTCCAAAGAATTCTGCAGAGAAACAAAATTGTGATAGCATGTGTCCCAATGGCATCACCATATATCTAATGAAGAACAAACAGAGCACAAAGTAAACATAAAACTTAAATCACACCAGATCTCAACTTCCAAACACATGTACCTCAGAGATACTGTTTCATTTAAATCAACACTCACATATTCTACGTTTGCTAGTTGGAAGTTTTTGCCTTAACTGAAATAGCCTATACTTTCTTGTTCTCTCAAAACACTTTTACTTTTTTTTTTTTAAGATTTTATTTATTTATGTGACAGAGAGAGAGACAGCCAGCGAGAGAGGGAACACAGCAGGCGAGTGAGAGGAAGAAGCAGGCTCCCAGCGGAGGAGCCCGATGTGGGACTCGATCCCGGAACGCCGGGATCACGCCCTGAGCCGAAGGCAGACGCTTTAATGACTGCGCCACCCAGGCGCCCCCAAAACACTTTTACTTCTTGTAAGTGGACAAACCTCAAACAAATGCAGCTACAAACATCAAAGCAGCAAATAATTGAAATCTATTTGAAATAGAAAGAATTTATAAGTGCCAATGGTTTGCATAAAGTTCATAGAAAAACATACCACGAAGAAAAAGGGGACAGGACTTTACAGTCAGCTTGTCATTGCCAATTAGCACCAATTTCCTAAACCATTTCATTCATTCTTGCAAAGATAAGTGCTTTTAAATGGGAAACGTGCCTTAAAGAAAGAACATGGCTTTTAGCAATCACCCTTTGGAAAGAGGACCTTCATAATGGTGTAATTTTTGATACATTAAATAAAAGTCCTCATTATAATCATCTAGTAAAAAAAGGATTTTAGTCTTTACTTTATTCCAAATGTGGAAAAGATTACAAAGAAATAAAGTTTGCCATTCACAAGTTTGCAATTTGCAAGTGTAAATAAATGTTATTAAAATTCTTTTAATGATTTTGCAATTTGACAGACCTATGGACTATGATTTTGAGTGCAGAGCTCAAGACACCAGAAAAATAACTTTCATAGCACAGAATATTTAACCACATGGAATGAGCAAAAATAAATAACCTCTTAGTAGGTACAAATGATTTCTTACCACATAGGATAAAATCTAAACTCACTCGTTCTCACGGCCTGTGAGGAACTAGTTAATCTGGCATCTTCTGTTCTCATAGCGTCAGCCATACTGACTCCACTCCACTCTGGACACAAGGGTCTTGTTTCTTTTCCATGAACCAGCCAAGGACATTCTCTCACAGTGCATTAGCACTTGCTGCTCCCTCTTCCTAAAGGGGTCTGAGCTCAGAGCTATGTATGGTAGCCCTTGGACTCCTCGCCGTTCGGCTTTCAGTTCACATGCCCCCTACACAAAAAGACCTTCCTGGATTGCTTTCTCTAAATTCAACACTCACTCATTACCTCCTTTCAGATAGCCCTTATTTTTTTCTTAATACTTCATCATCATCAGTCATTACTCTCCCTAATAATCCACTTATTTTTTTCTATTTATTGCTGAGATCCTTCTATTTGGGGGGAGGGGGTAATGTAACTTCCATGAGAGAAAGAGACTTGTATTTCCCAAGTCCAGTAAATACTTGCAGACTGCATGAGAGAAGGTAGAGATTTTAAGACAAGGGCTGGTTAATCGGCTGACCCAGATAGAATCTACCCTATCCTGGAAGTAGGATAGCTGGATGAAGGAATGACTTTGACACAGATGCATAATAGAGAGCTTCCATTTCATCTCCATGTGGAGCACAGCAGGGAGGAGAGCCCTTTCTGTGTGCATTCAGCACTAAACACGGTTCTGACACAAATGGCTTTTTTCCTGAGCTTTGTTTGAAGACTTTGAATGAGGCAACTCTTAGGTGGGAAAGATCTGAAGAAGCAGATGTTCCTGAAACTGCCCTTTCTCTCTTGTCACCCTTTCTCTCTCTGGTTCTGCACACTTTTACTGTGATCCTTGGAAGCTCGGAAGTTCATGGTCACCATGCCAGCTGATCTTTAGGAGTGTAAACTGTTCCCTGGTTAATCCTTACTGAAGTGTAGAACATGTCTTTTCTTTTCCCTATATGTCAATCAAGCAACTTGTACTAAAAATCTCAGAGAAAGGAAAAGCAAGAGATAAAATAATTTGCCAACTTTATTTTAAATTGACTTGGCAGGCAAGCTTTAAATGTGCCTATCCAAGTTCCTTTCCCTGGTATATAATCCCATCTGAGGGAGAAAAAGTAGACATCAATGGTCATAGCAGAATCTTCAAAGTTTTATCTTGCAATAAATTTAGATTGTTGTTAATTCTAGAATATTGATTTGAGGCCAGGCATTCAACAAGCATTTAAAGAGCACCAACTATATTCCTGAGTAAATGTAAACTGTTGTAGGCTCTGTATGCACAATGCAATTTAAAGCTAAACAGTGCTTGTAGCTTGGGGAAAGGCATAAATAATAAAGTTCTAGTTAAAGAGCACCAATTAACTATGTACTAAACATGGCCCTAGACAGTGCATAATTGGCAAAATTGGGGGGAGGATATAAGTGATTATTAATATATTAATCATCATAATGAGTAGAAAAGAAACTATTACTGTCATTACAGATGGTAAAACATCATTTAAGAAAACTCAACCTCTACTCTTAGTTTTAAAAATATATATATCATTTGAGAAATAAATTACAACAGCTATTTTAACATGAAAAAATTGCCGAGGATTTAATTTTTTATTACTTCTACATGTAAAAATAAATTAATTTTCTTGACAACTTTGGAAAGGAGGATTTTCATTTTGTTTTGCTTTTCTCATTAAGATGTCAAATCTAAGCCTCAAAGAAGTTAAGACACTTACCCAAGTATAACAATTATGAAGTCAAGAACAAGGACCCACACCCATGTCTATCTAACTCCAAAAAACATGTTTTTTGCATTCATCGGGTTGCCTACATGGTCACAATATGAACAAGATAAGGTAATATTATACTGAATTGTACTTCTTCCCAGACAGCTATGATATTTGAGGTCAGAGTTAAGCATCCAGCTGAACATATGTAAAATACTTGGGAGAAACTGAAATGTTCTAAATGTTGACTTGGCATGAGGTGTTATGTTTACTCAAGAGTGATCTAACAGCAATAATCAGATTGTGTTGAGGGTGCACACAATCAATGTTCAGTTGAACCAATCTAGCTGAGATCACTAGTTGTTGGCCTTGCTCCAGGTTCTCCTCTTCTGCCTCAATGAACATCTAGATTATCATTCACAGTCTCCTTTGCAATTAGACATGACTGTATAATTGAGATCTACCAACAGAAAGGGAGCAGAAGTGATATGGACCATTTTCAGGCAAAACCCACAAAAATCTCTTAGATGCTCCTTTCCCTGCATAGTAGGCCAAAATGAAAGTGATCCTTGAAGATATATGTTGAAAATGGCAGAGTTTCTATCAGCCTGGGTCCTTTCCTCCCAGAACAGTGTAAAGAAAACCACCCACTGCTATGCACCTGCCTACTATTGTTATTGAGGAATAAGTGATTTCTTTGAGTTATCTTATAACAGTAGTTGGCCTACCTTAACAAATACAACTAGATTCCATCATACTTGTTGAACTACATCGGAAGCTAGTTTTTCCCCAAGCTTTGGGCTCAACATCTCCTCCTCCTCCTCAATACCTTTCTTTATCACCTTTGGCACTTCTATTCTATAGCCTTCTTAGTTTCCGCAAAGTTTTCCCTAACCTCAAAGAGGATATTTCATAGCCCTCTAAAATTTCCTCTTTTGTGTTTCGGAAGCATGGAGCAAATTAACCTTATGAACTCTTACTTGAGCAGATGCCGGGAAAACTCCATCACACTAGGCCCTGAGAAAAGGCCTGACCTTGTCCCTGAATACATTTTTGTACCTTGTTTAGCTTTCCTGAGCAATCTTTGCTGAGAATTTTTCTGTATTTCAAGTGCAGATAATGCTTTATCTCTTGTGACGCTAAACTGAGGCTTACCTTGGCACATAGTAGGCATTCAAATATTTGTCAAATATTATTTATCCTTTAGGTCTTCAAGAAGACTGAGATAAAGTTCCAGTGTTACAGCTTTGCACATCAAGACAACATCATACCCAAAGTAGAGCTAACAAACGAAATCTCGAAAATTTACACAATGGGCAAAGAAGTAGGTTGCCTCACTGAACTATGGTCCAAAATCAATGTGATTTTCTTAATCAAAATGAAAAATCTCACAGGTAAAATTCATAGGATCATTGAGATGTCCTCCACCTGTTATTAAGATGAGGTAGGCCCAGACACTTGACCATTTTTTGGCACCAGTGGAGAATGCAAACTGGATATCATGAATTTGCCCAAATTGGTTAATCTGAAAGCAGTGAGAGAGCCTTATCTTGCATCCGTTCCTCATTAAGAAAAATTAAACAAAATACTCCTTCTTGGCCCCTCCCAATTCCAAGTGAATGAGGGACAGAACAAGACAGTAAAAACATCATCTAAAAGTATAGCACATATATAGCATTAGGCATTAGCATACATTTTCTTTGTTTTAACCCCTACATTATTACCACTAATATTTGTGTTTGTAGACTTCCCTAGAAAATAGTGTTGTTTCATTGTTTTATTTATATAGCTTTGTGTGCTATCACTCTTCTTGAATTTAGTTATTTGTTTGAAACTGAAGAGCCCCCTTAACTGAAAGCAATTGCCAATATACAGCCAGTTCTCCTGCTTCCATTGCTCCATGGGCACATGAAGCTGGGCCTTGGAATTAACTTTTACAACACATTCCTTTTCCTTCTGGATGCCACAATCCTTCTGAACATATTCAGAATATAAAGATTCTAATCATCAGCACTGTTTCCTGTTCAGGGATTTAAAACACCTACAAGCTGAAGCTGTATCCACAGAGAATGTTCCCCATTCTACTTCCATTTCTCAAAGTTTATTCTTCCTTAAAAGAGAGAACCAATTTGCCTCAATATATCACCACGTGGCCACATAAACCCCAAACTGTCCGATCAACATAACCTCTCAAGCAAACTAGGAATGGGACTCATGAAAGAAATATGGTTGGCATTTACATCTATCACCACACTTCTCAGAAGCTGTTCACTAAATCTATTCACTCCGCAGCATTCTTAGACGCTAAAATTTTTGTACTGAGATGCACAGTATGACAATCAAATAACAGGTCAACACAGTAAGCTTTTACAACGCAACAGCTTTTCAGCAAGACACGTTTCTCTCTGTACAGGGACTTGCCACAGTACAGGAACAAGTGGGATGGAATGATCTCGTATTTCAGATCAGAGAGCAAAAGTGTGCAATACATGTCAGACTCCCCTCACATAATACTTCCATCAAATAAAACCATCTGGATGGCATAATATATATCAGTGCTGTGCAACAGAATATAATGGGAGCCACAAATGTAAGTCACGTATGTAATGTTACATTTTCTGGTAGCCACATTAAAAATTAAAAAAAAGAAACAGGTGAAGTAAATTTAATAATAGATTTGATTTAACCCAGAATCTTTCAGCTACAATAATTTCAACATATAATCAATATTTTAAAATTTGTTAGTAAGTTATTTTGCATTCTTTTTATTCATACTAAGTCTTTAAAATCTATTGTGTATTTTATACTCATAGAGCATCTCAACTTGGACTAGCCATATTCCAAATGCAAAATAGCTGCACATGGCTACCATATTGGACAGCCAAATTTATGTTTGGGAACAACATCACGTGCTACTTGCCTGGAATGATCCCCATTACCACTTAATCCTCCACTTAGCTAGCCTTATTCACATTCAGAGCTCAGAATTATTTATTCAACACATATTTATTAAGTAGACACAACATTCTAGGCAGTGTTCTAGGGTCAAAGGATAAAGAATGGACAAGGCAAAGTCTCTCTTTCAAAGCATGGAGGTACAAACATTTACCCAGAGAGGCCTGGCCTGATTCCTTAACAGGACTTGTTCCTCTGTCATATGATTTTATTGGGCACACTCTTCCTTCCCAGAATGTTTCCCAACTTAAATCATTTGCCAAATATCTACCTTAATAGACTGTAAAGATCCATGAGAGCAATCATAACACCTCCTTCACTGCTACATCCTGAAGCTGACCCAGCACACTCTGTACCTCGCGCAGAGTAGATGTGCAAAAACGCTTGTTGAACATAAAGCAGAGAGGAGGGAGGAAGGGAGGGAGGGAGGAAGGAAGGAAGGGGAAGGGGGAAAGAAGGAAGGAAAGAAAGGAGGGGGTGAGAGAGAGAGAGACAGAGAGAAATACACTGGTAGAAGGTGAGGCAACTCTATCAATGATGCTCATTAGCTAAATGGCATAGCTAGCTGCCATAATTCACCATTCTCTACCTTATTTATATTCAGCCCTTTCGGAACTTTCCAAGCTCCACAGAACCGGTACTTTATACCTTGCATTTCATCTGCAATTTTCCTGGATTTACTTCAACAATGCTTCAATTCTGGTTGTGTCCTAAAGATACGCATGAAGGGGCTATATATTTGATAGCTACTCCAGTAAATTTTAAAAACTTTTTTATTCTAGTTTATATTGTATCATATGCATTCGAAAGAAGCTGGTTCACTTGCATCACTGTCATCTTGCCAAGGATCAACAGAATGGATATAAGCTGCTCACACCTAGCTCTAATTACAGAGATATGCTGGCATTTCCTTCCAGTGGCCTATTCACTCCTTACTTAGTCAATCTCCGGAATTTCTTTTTTAGGCCAGCGATTTTCTCATTATTGTTTTTTTTAGTTTTTGCTAGAACATATCATATATGCATATTAGGCACTTTCAAATTTATGTTTCAGTCAAAAACTTCAAAATGTTTTATGACATATATTGGTTTTTTTCCATCTCTGTCCTCTAAATCTATATTTTACTCATTTATGTCAGCAATCTACAGATTCAGCTAAGTTGGTCGATGCTGAAACTCTTTACAGCCCTCCATACCCAACGTTTCTCTAGGAAGGTCAGGGGTTTTCAAAGTGTGGTCCAGGTACCAGCAGCACAGACATCACCTGGGAACTTGTTAGAAATACATATCTTCAGGCATCTCCCAGACATACCAAATCAGAGAATCTGGGGATGGGGCCCAGCAACCTGTTGTTTTATGGAGCCCTGCAGGGGCGTCTGGTGTACAATCTGATGCAGAGTTTAAAAAGCACCTCTCTCAGCCAACCTCTTGCCCTATGCTAGGGTGCAACATTATCAGAAACAGAAGTGAATTAGCCCACTGGGCTTTCAGTTTTGGAAATGAAATAGGGTGTCATGATAGAGAAACACATTTAGAGAGCATATTTAAATCTCGGAATAAAAAAATAAAACTATGAACTAAAATGAAATTTACAAAGAATGGCATAAGCATAAAAAAAAAAAAAGACCCAAACTCTTATATTGAAAGTCCATCAAATTTCATTGTAAAGGGGAAAAGAAGTCACTGGGGCTATTTTAAAATCTACAATATTTCTGAAGTCAGATTCCAAGTTGTCTTTCAGTTTTTGTTTATAGTATTTTTAGATCTCCCTCTGCATGCTATGTTTTCTTTTAGACATACTGCCAACTTTTTGTATCTGTCATCTGGTTTTGAAAATGAGGTTTCTCATCATTTTTTTAAGCATTTTACCATTTCAATTGTCACACTAATGCTTGGTACATCTGGAAGTTCCTATGATAGGATGGATTTAGAATCTACATTTAAAAGCGTGTCAAATAATTACCAATATTTAATTTCATGTTCCTTCAGAAAAAAAAATCCATTAGAAGTTCTACAGCTCTTCTTC
This sequence comes from Ursus maritimus, assembly GCF_017311325.1. Lineage (NCBI taxonomy): Eukaryota > Metazoa > Chordata > Mammalia > Carnivora > Ursidae > Ursus > Ursus maritimus. The sequence goes on from NW_024423897.1 coordinate 8,531,105, forward strand.
CGTGCCATCTCCTAAATTAAACTTCATATTAAAAAGACTAGATTCTAGGATTTCTCAGGCTTCACATTTTCAAATTTAAATTCAAAAAAGCAGAAAGAACTGATATGGAATGAGGTGATTTATCCCAGGGGTTTGTTCTTTTCAACTATAAGATAAACTGAGAATCACAAGGGGGAGAGGGGGGAAGAATCACATGAGTCAGGCTGGCATCCTCATGTTATTTTTGTATGTGATTACATATTGCTTTGGGGTATCTATTTCAAGCACTAGTCATTTATTTTTTCCTCCAATACAAATGTATTCTTGGTGACTAGGATATCGTTCTAATTATTTTTAATAAAAATCATCTGGCATCCTTTAACTTTATAGTGTTTCTCCAAAATTTTCAAAATATTAAACAAAAGTATCCTTCCATCCCCAAACCACAATATGACTTCAGAAAGTTAATTAATGTCACGTCTGGAAGGATTAGGCTGTGAAAGCTGTTTGGGATGGTAGCAAAGAGCATAAACTTGGGAGTCAAATTGCACAGGTACGGATTCAGCTCTATCACATACTCGCTAGATGACCTTGAGCAATTCCTTAAACTTCGTGTTTAAAATTTATCATCTATAGCAAGTGTGTGGAAATGTATCTAGGTCTGGAATTGTGGTTAGCAAGGATCAAATAAATCAGTCCATGTAAAGGGTCTATCATGACGCCTGACACATAGTTTCAAATACTTACGGATATGATTTTAATAATTGGTTCATCTCTGAAATGATGCCTTGATAAGAAGTTCTTTCAGTTAGGGACAAGTATATTCATACTTGCTGCCCTGGTATTAGCTGATTTTCCATAAACTCGTCAAAACGAATGATGGATAGGTGGCTGGACAAATTAGTGGGTGGGTCCAAGAAGATTAGAGTAGGGAGCTTTCTTGGGAAGTCCAGGATAAGAAGTACCAGCAATCATCTATTCTTATTTACAGGTAACCCCACCTACACCTCTCTTCCATACCCACATCTCCAACACAAAACCTTTCTCCATCATACACATATGGTAAGCATTCAGGTCCCCTCAGCTCAGGAATCTGTGGGTAACATGCAGTTCTCTCCTGACTATTTTCTCCACCTAAAAGACAAAGGGTGCCTTGTTACACCACATGGAATGCTTGCTTTTGTTTGTTTGAAAACACCCCAGAGTTTTAGGCCATGATATGAATCAGTTTAACTTAGTCATTATACCTTTTATTTTCCTTCTGAAGCCTACAGATATTTAGATATATGTATTTAATATCATAATATGAAAACAATAAAATATAATATTACACTATAAAGAAATACATAAAGGAATACAGACAACACACAACTGACAATGGTTCAACTTAGATTTTTTGGCTTTACAATAGTGCAAAAAGTAATATATATTCGGTAAAAACTGTACTTTGAATTTTGAGTTTTTCCTGGGCAGTGATACGCGGTATGATACTCTCCTGATGTTGGACAGTGGCCGCAAGCAGCAGCTTCCAGTCAGCCATGCAATCCCCAGGATAAACAACAACCTATATAGACTTACAACCATTCACATTTTACTTTCAGTAGAGTATTCAACAAAATACATGAGATATTCAACACTTAGTTATAAAATAGGTTTTGTGCTGGATGACTCTGCCCAACTATAGGGTAATGTAGGTGTTGTGAGTATGTTTAAGTGGACTAAGCTAAAGTATGATGTTTGGTAGGTTAAGGGTATTAAATGCATTTATATGTTATATATAATATATAAAAGTATAAATATATATTCCTTCATATATTATATATTTATAGACATACATATAAAGTCTATAAAATAAGTGAACGTTCATTGTAGAAAATACTGTGCATGGATATATAGATATTCCCAGCCATTACATACAAAGTGATATGCCATGCAAAATTTTGGTAACCCACTGCATATTTATTTATTGCAGTTTATAGAGGCAAAAATAATAACAATCCTTTCTTTCTCTTGAGTCCTAAACTAATTAACCAGCAGTTAAAAGCTGCAGAGTATTAAATGGGAAAGCCTATGTCCCTACTCCCTTCTAGACACAGAAAAGAAGAAATTTCCATATCCCAGATGGGAAAGGGATCTAGATCCAGGAACCAGTTCCGCCCCTTCCCAATCCCTTGGTGACTTGTCCTTAGGGGAGGAAGACTAACTCATCTAATTGGTGAAAATGGGAAAAGGAAGTGAACAAGAGGAGCTCTCTCTCCAGTCATCCCAGAGGAGGCCTGGCATTGTTTGGGTCTACCTGTGACAGAGTGCCTGGGTTTCACTGGGGGAGGGGAAGTTCAAGGGGTGACAAAGAGTATTATGGAGGTGATATTTTGAGTTCCATTATCTGGCTCTTTCACTGCTGGTTTCCACTTCAGTTTGAGAGAATAGAATGGGGTTATTCTTTGGTCCTTTATATGCCCTCTGTGAGATCCAAATTACTATTCTACGATATGCCTGTCTCTTAATATGTTGAGAATGTTTTCCCGTTATTAAGTATTCTTTCTTCTATAACATCATCTTTAATTTCTGTTGAGCATTTTTACTGTATGATGCTTTATACCTTATTGGGCCAGTGTCTTATTATTAGATAATTGGGATTTTTTTTAAAAAAAATTAAGTTGCTGTAATTAAGTTTATAAATAATACAAACATACAGTATTCTTTCTATACAATTCTGTTCATTTACTGAGGATGAATTGTTAAAAGAACACTGGCTAGGTCAACAAATGTGAACATCTGAAATATTTTTTTAAAGTACAGTGCAAAGTTGTCATCTAGAAAGTCTGGGTCATTTTATGCTTCCCTTACAAGTAAATGAGAGTACCTATTTCCTTGAACACTCACTAGAATTAAGGAATGGAATTAAAACAGTATGTCACATTTACTTCTCGAGATTTTATATGCTTTAGATGGTGGGAAAAAGCCAGGGTGCATCCTTTGTTTGGAAGGCACTGTTTGACTACAGTTTGCCCAAGTGTGAAATGCCATATTTCCTTAAATCAAGTTACCTAATCTCTTGACATTAACAAATATTAGCATTTTAAAACCTGTTTTGAAATTAAGACAAAAGCAAACATCATTGCTAATGTACATCTGAGGGAGGAAGGAGAAAGAAACCATGGAAACCAGCAGAGGAATTAAAATGGCAAGGAAGAATTAGACACCAGAATAGAACCAGCAATAGGCCAGATGAGGATTTTAATTGGAACCAATTTGACAAGAATTATAAGGTGTTCCTTCCTATTTTTCTTTTTTTTTTTTTCCCCCTTTTTTCCTTTTGGTCATGCTTTTAGGAACCCTTGATAAATCTTACCTCCACTGTACTTTGGCTTCTCATAAAACTCCTTAAAAATACCACAGGCAGTTACTACATACAAATACAGCTCAATTTTTAGGCCACAGGATGGCACTCTGGGTGCATACAAATGATGAAGTGCCACTCTCCCCCTGGAAAAGAGGTACTCTGCCCCTTGAGAGGTTCTGATAGACACTACTCCTTAGCCCCAACTCAAAGTCCAGCACCCATCCATGGGAGGAGTTTCTAGTGACTAAGATTTCTCAACTCCGAAAGCCCAGGGTTTCTCTTGGGTGTTTGTCTCCACATGTCAAACACTGGCATGGGGCTTCCTAGAACACCTAACCTCTTAGACTTCTCACTTCCTTGAAGGTTATGCCTATGGAGGATGAGAATTTTCTTCAAGGAAAGCAGATATATCCCTGACATGAACACATCAGGAATGTAACCACTTAACTGCTTATGGATCACATAGTAAAAATGCATTTCCATATGGTTGATAGTTCCAAGCACCAAAAATAGCAGTGTTGTTTTTCTTTAAATATAATTAATGTTCTGTTGTGTGGGAGTGAGGTTAACATGTGATAAATGCAGTTGTAGGTAAATCATACAGAAAATTTTTTTCCCATATTTGGACTAGTGAAGTTGTCCTTATTATTATAGGTATCATCATGATTATTGTTTATCATTAAAATGTGATGTAAAAAGAAAAGCATCCTTAAGCTTTAAATGTTAAAACTTCTGATATAATCATCAGAACATTAAAAGACATAAAAGATGACATAAGTCCTTGGCAGACAAAATGCACTTAACTAAATCTTTAGTAAACTATAAATAATAGTAAAAAGATTTAGATTAAAATCACAATAATGATTTCCACTGATGAAAAGAAAGAGGAAGGAATTGCCAGGCAAGTCATAGGGGTCGGGGAGTGGATGATAAGGAGACAGTGTAGGTGCAAAGTGAATTCCTGTCAAATAAATAATTCAATAAATAAAATAATTCAATACATAAAATAGGACAAAATGATAGGAAGCCTGAATGCCAAGTTAAGGTTTTTTTAAGACATGCCTCAGACACAGAGTGAAGGTCTTGGGTAGGGATGCTGTGTGACGGAGACACTGTTTTAAGATCAATCAGGTATCAGTGTGGAAAAAATTGCGTTAGGAAAAAAGAGGTAAAGACGGAGAGCCTGAAGGCATGGAAGTGTGTTAGAAGGATCCTGCAGGTGACTAATGTAACAAGGGCTCAGGCCACAGTGGGGGCAGAGGAAATGGAGAAAAATCTGTAGGTTAGAGAGATACTGGGAGAAATATGGACTGTCCAGGCTAGGTGACTAAGTGACATGGGCAATGCAGCCTTCAAAATCACAACTTCAGATAGGCCAGCATCTTGAATGAACACAACCTCCAATCCTCTCAGCTCAGTACAATAATTCTGTGAGCTGATCCCCAAGGACCAATTTTTCTTCTTCTGTAGTCGCCTCCAGGCTTCATTCTTTTTCCTATTCCACCAGAATAAAATCCTCAGTTCCCTTGCCCTTCAATTTATTTGGCAAAACCCTAGATAAGCCACGACCAGCCATCAGGTGTTTCCCACCCCTACTGCATCCATGCACATTAACAATGATGGGTCTTACCCAATAAGACAGAAGGATGTAGGTATAAATCCACGAGACATGGCTTTAAAGTATCCAGAGATGTTACTACATTTTTACATGTTCTCCTTACTTTCATCTGCTTATCTGGCCTCATACCCTTTAAGAATCTCTAGAAACTGTGAGATGGGAACTTCATCTCAAATCTAGATACTAACTGGGTCTGTACCCATTTTTACCTGCTCTTTTTTTACAATGAGAAGAATATTCTTCCTTCCATTAAGTGACAAAACTTTTTACATGTGCACAGGATCTGAGCCCTGTTACTCTTGAAAGATTTCTCTTCTGCACTTCTGGTCTCCCATTTTATAATGGATAGTTCTCACTCACACATGAACATCATCTAGAAGATCATTCACTTAATTATCAAAGGTTGGTGAGTATCTACTATGTAGCAGGTGTTCTACAAGTCAGAGATAGATCAATTAAAAGGAAAAAACAAACAGAAAAAAAAAAAAATCCCATGGAGTTCTAGTCTCTGCTAGTGCTAATTCAAGTCTCATCTCAAAACAAAACAAAAAATAAATATAAAACAATCCAATTCCACTACCACACAGTCCTCTTCAGCTACCAACCAGCACTCTGTTCTACTTCCAGAAAAACTCCTTCAGAGTTGTGGTGTACATATAATGCCCCACTTTGTCACATTGCAATCATTTTCAAACCCCCCAATCTTGCTCCTATTTCCATCACTCCACTAAAACTCTCCCAGCTCAGGTCTCAAAAGATATCCATGTTGCCAAATCCAACCACTGCTCTTCAGTCCCCATCTCATTTGACCCCTTGGCAACATTTACCTGTGTCATCAGTCCTTTTTCCTTGAAGCACACTTCCTTTGGCTTCTGTTATCATACTCTTGCTGGGATTCTTCCAGTCCCTTTATTATGTCATTGTATGTCATTCTCTCTGTGTCAGTGCTCATCCTTTCTCTTAGTCTGCCTATATGCTTCCTACTTTTCAGGACTGAGCTTACATATACTTGTTTTAATGTGAACTTGTTTTAATGTGAACTCCAATTTTTATTCCATGATACCCTATTTGCATCCAGAATCTTTGTCACAAATTTGTATAAGTATGTGCAAATTTGTTTAATGTTTATAAGGAATAAGACTCTTGAATTTTTTTTTACCATTATATACCAACCTTATATTACTAATCTGTCTAGTAATGGCACTGTATATAATTACATACCTAGTGCCAAATATATAGTAAGCAGTAGCTAAATAAATGAATTAGGTATTTTGTTCCTTTTTTATTGGACCATGTTTGAGATTGAATGAGACAGAGTCAAAAGTAACTCCTTGTCTTTTTGAGTAAGTGGATAATAAGAAAAATTTCAATAAGGTTCATAGTGCAGGAAAACTTGGAAGAGGACTTGCTCTAGGAGGAAATACTGTGAGCCATTTGGGGGACATATTTAATTTCAGCTAGCACTGAAACATCTAAAGAAAGATATAGCACACTGATGGAGACATGTAGCTTCTTCTTAATGTCCACTCTACCCCTTTTCCACTGTGTAGAAACCTGGGTTCCTGATTACACCAACCCAATGGCATAATAAAGGAACTGGAAGAATCCCAGCAAGAGTATGATAACAGAAGTCAAGGGAAGTGTGCTTTAAGGAAAAAGGACTGATGACACAGTTAAATGCTGCCAAGGAGTCAAATGAGATGGGGACTGAAAAGCAGTGGTTGGATTTGGCAACATAGATACCTTTTGAGACCTGAGCTGGAAGAGTTTTAGTGGAGTGATGGGAATAGAAGCAAGATTGGGGGGTTTGAAAATGATTGCAACATTCCATTGTGTAGAAGTCACAATACTTAGTGGTTTGGCCTCTCCTCAAGCAGTAAACTACTTATGTTACTCTCATTCCCCCTTGTCAGAGATTTGTTTGTGAGCCCAGGTCTAAGCTAATTGGTACAATACATTCAGTGGCAACAGGAATTGGTTCAGGAATGAACATGAGGCTCAACCCAATGCAAGAAGTCACGAAGAGAAGGTTTCTTAAGACATATGGGAAAAGTTTTCTTGTTCAAAGAGCAGTAAGAAGAGATGTACCCACTCTCCTGTTGAACGTGAAGGAGGAAGGACACAGCCTTAATTGCTACTGTTGACTATTCTATGCACAGCCAAAGGAAAGCCACACTTGGGAAAACGCTAATGTATGGATAACAAACCCAGAAGATAGTAAGAACCTGGGTTCCTGATTACATCATGAATGGGTGGGTCAATAAACCCCGAAGCTTCCTAGCTCTGCTATTTCCTGTTATGACCCAATAAACCTATTAATAAACTATATACATAATTTTTGGGTGAAGACTTCTTACCTGCTACACATAAGGCAAGGGCTTTGGAAAATGAGTGGGAGTAAAACTAAGAAAATGGACAATTTCACTACAAGAGTAATGTTTAAAAAAATAGGAGAAATGAAGCAACAAATGACCTAGTACTATATAGAAAGAAATGGTTAATGATTAGAAAGAATAGTATTAATAGGGACAAGTAGGGCAAAAAACAAAGGCCACCTATTAAAGTCACCTAGTTATTTATCCTGTTCTTTAGAGGAGTGATGTTGGTCATATTATTCAATCATATCGGTACAATGGTATGTAAGAGAAGCCTCAGTGCCAGAAAGTAAGAGTCTGTAAAAATGTATTTTTAGAGAGAAACCTCAATAAAATTCTAATAAGGAATATCATAAGTTCGTTAATTTACCCATGAATAAATGTGATGTAACTTTACATGTAGTTCTCAACTGTTTCACCATTTATTGAGATATCCTTTATTCTAGGTACTTCCTAATCCTGGGTTTAGGCAACTTATCTGCCCTCAAATCACTCCCAGACTCCTAGTGGGGGAGACAGACTAATTAAAGGTATACAACGGTGTGGTTAATCCTGAGACAAATGTAGGTACAGGTACTAGCACTATGGCAACCATGTTATCCAGCGTTAATGGAGGTGGGCCATGTGAAGAGAACCTTGCGGAAATAATACCTGAACTGTATGTCTAAAGAAGAATAGGCAAAGGAGAAAGCAAGTTCTTGGCAGAAGGAACAAACCCAGAGAAATGAGAGATGCATGACATGGCTCTGGAGTATGAAGCATGATTCAAGTATCCTGACCTGGATTCTACCTCTCTGGTTGAAATTGGTGCTCTTACATACTGCCCCCTCAGGCTATGAGAGGCCCATCAGCCCTGTCCAAACTGGAAAAGAAAAGTGTCTGTTAGTTATGGTGTTTTACATTATCAGTTATGGTTACATAAATGAACATGACAAGACATGTTTCAAAGATACCTTGACGATTCCAGGTCTCTTTGTTTCAATTGTGAAAGGCAACGATTCAGAGACCAGTTTCTCTGGGATTTATTTCCTCTGCTTATAGGAAAACTTATAGACTCAGGCGCATAAGGCCATTGTTCTGTTTATGAAAAATACTGCTGTCTAATTACATTTTATATACCTCAATACAATGCACAATGAGCCCCCAGAAAGGTTTCTCTCAGAATATCTAATCATAAGCAAATAGCAGTCTCTTCTTTTCTAAAACAGAAACTGAAGCAACTGAAGCAACTTTCATCTGTGATCAAGAACATCTTTTCCTCATCAATGGAGTAAGAATCCAAACACCTTGACTATGTTTCATTCTTCACAGGCTTCTGATACCTTGATTAAGACAATCTGTTAAATCCCAATTCTTACTATTTCAGTTCCTCTCTTTCTTGGGCCTAGGTGACCAGAAGGAGGGAAGGCCAGTTTGCCTGGCCATTCCATGCAACCAAGTGTCCACTTTCTTAAGGCGGCTGCTCTATGCATGTAAACACGGGCAGAACCAGGGCGCCTGGGTGGCTCCGTTGGTTAAGCGTCTGCCTTGGGCTCAGGTCAGGATCCCAGGATCTTGGGATCGAGCCCTGTGTCAGACCCCCTGCTCAGCGGGGAGCCTGCTTCTCCCTCTCCCTCTCTCCCTGCTTGTGCTCGTCTCTATCTGTCAAAATAAATAAATAAAATCTTTAAAACAAAACAAAACAAAACAAAAATGAGACAAAAAAACATAGGCAGAACCTAAGCATCCCTGGTACAGAAAAAAAATTCCCTTGCAAAACTCAGAGGCTGAATAATTCACAGTCTCCCTCCACAGCTAATTCTTGTCTTCAGGATATTCTAACTTTGGAGAAACTCTCCCTCAGGTTGAATCCAAGCTTATCTTCATAGACAGTAAGTTCTCTTAGCATCAGGGAGACTAAAGGAAATACTCTATATGGTAAGATGCGAGGCATGATACCTCAGAGCTTGGCCCCAAAATATCTCTCCGACTAATACTACCATATCTAACCTCTATCGACTGTATGATCTACCATTACTTTGTAAATAACTAATAAAAAATGCTGACAATCAAACTACAGACTAGTGCTTTATCACTAATTTTTAAACTTATTGGAAGACATCAGGCACCGTGCCTGGGTGGCACAGTCAGTTAAGCACCCAGCTCTTGGTTTTGGCTCAGATTGTGACTCAGTGTCATGAGATAGAGCTCCACATCGGTCTATAAGGTCAGCGCAGAGTCTGCTTGAGACTCTCTCCCTCTCCCTCTGTTCCTCCTGCTTATGCGTGCACACGCGCGAGTGCACGCATGCTCGCTCTCTGTGTCTAAAATAAATAAATATTTTTTAAAAATTTTAAAAATAAATATTTTTAATTTATTTATATTTATATTTATTTATATTTATAAATAAATTTAAATTTTAAAAATATTTTAAAAATAAATATTTTTTAAAAAAAGAAAGAAAAAAGAAAGAACTCCTAATACTTATTTAGACACAGATTCTTATTGTATTATTATTATTTTGTGGCACATATTAAAAAATTCCTAACACTGTTTCACATATGGAATCCCACTTTTCAGAATTAGTTTTTTGACTAAAAATCATAAGTATCTGTGCTTTTCCACACATGGAAATTCTCTATGCTGGAAAGCTGATGATTCAGCATGTCCTAAAACAGAGTTCCACTATAGTCTTGGTGAACTTCTCCTCAGCTGTTGACATTCATTCTCTAAGTTTTATTGTTGATGCTTTTCTTGATCTTAGGAGAAGGTTTAAATGGGAGATTATTAGACAACAACTAAGACAAATGTCCCCTTTCTAAATGTTCCCTAAATGAAATGTCAAGTTGCTGCATTTAAATGCAGATGGCAATTAAATTCAACCTATATTACTGATAATCTACATGACTTGATCTAAGTTTTTTTTTCATACTTTATGTTTTTATTTAAATTCGAGTTAGTCAACATACAGTGTAGTATTAGTTTCAAGTGTGTAAGAGTTGATTGAAGTTTTTCCCATGCGTATGCTATGACAATTCCACTACAATGGTCTTTGGCCAAGTGATTAAATGCTGCCATCAATTGTTCAGGGATGTTAAAATGTAAAAAATATAAATTTCTTAAAACTGATGCAATATGGATCTCCCAATGGCAGCCACTTATTCGTTTGTCTATTTACTTATTCAGTCATTAAAAATTATATTTATTGAGTATCTACCATGTGACAGGCACATGGATAAGTCATGAAATGATCAAGTGGATGGACTGGTTTCTCCAATCACAGACTTAGAAACTCATGGATCTAAAATTATGTGCTGTTAGAGTTTATGGCCTAAACATAAATAGGATTTTCTAGCTTCTCACAAGGTATTTGTTGATCAAGAAAACTCCTAGGAATTGCAAGAGAAATTTTGCTATTCTGCCCAGATACCATCTACCCCTAACAGAAGAAATAGTAACTAGAGAGGTTTCTGGAAATAAATAAATATATTAATCTAAGATAATGTTCACTTAGGACAGAGAAAGATCAGAACAGACCAAACTATGTGAACAAAGGCATTTCTATGTTCAGATTGAGGAAAATAGTTTACAAGTAGAGGCAGGCTGGGTGAAAGAGATGCTAATACCAGCCAGCTGGTGATGTGGAAAGGGACTGGAGGCAGCCTAACTTCCATCTGGATGTTCCTGTAACTTCTGTTAGCTTCCCAAATTCTAGAACTTTCTTGCCTATATCTAGGATATGGACCACTCAATCCCTATGTTATGCACATTCCTAGATTTGGCACTCCTGCCTACTTCCTGCTATATTATACTATCACAACAGAAACATCAAACGGACCTCTTCAAAGATCGTCAAAGAATTCTAGAATTCTAAAATTTAATCCAAACTTCAGATTGTTTTAGAAATAGGGAAACTGGGGCCCAGAGACAGAATGCAAATTGCCTAAGAACAGTCAGCTTTTTTCCTGTCAGATATTCTTCTCTGACCATGGAGTCATTTGATTATTGTAACTCCAGTGTCTTTCAGACACTGATTCAATGACACCTCTGTCTCAGACACTCATAGACAGCAACTTTTTATGGTTTATTCTAGAAATGATAGTAATTTGTGGTTTGAGTTGAACAACTTGAACACATACATATACACACTCACACGTGCAGAGACACATATATCACTTTTGAATGTCAAGAACTATCTTGGAATTAGATGAAAAATAAATGATGGTTCTCTTCCTCTTAAAGACTCTATCTATGCTCCAGAGAGAAAGGAGAGCATGCCAAAAGTGCATGTAATAATTAAGATGTGGATAAGGTGCCATGTGATACTTCCTCTGCTGAAGAAATTCAGAGATGATCTCAGGGAAGAGGAGATGCCTGAATAGAAATAATTTGGAGTTTATGGTGTAAGAGGGAGAAGGCCTGGTGGAACGAACATCTATGGATCTTGCCTACTTTGTGGTCTTTCCTCCTGCCTCTAATAACAGCAACTTCAACTTCCTGAGAGACTTCACCACTCCCTCACTCTTGTTCCGCGTGATTCACCCCACCCTTGATTCCGAGCCACACATAGGACCCACGGCTGACCCGTGAGAGCATCCCACTGACCTGACCACAGGATTAGTTTAGTAATGGATGAAGACTTTAGTCAGACTAATGAGACTTGAATCTGGGACTTTTACTAAAATAAATGTGAAAAAAAGCAGTCTCTCTCTTTTTTTTTTTTTTCCTGGTGTTACCAATAGAATAGATTATAATTTGGAGCAGATGGCAGCCATCTTGTAGCCACGAGGGAGAGCCTGAGAATGGAGCCATCACAAAGGAAAGCAGAACTGACAGAGAGTGAGATCAATACCTGATAAAAATCATTAGAGTATCTGGATACAGCTGTGTCTAAAACTGTAATAAATCTACTTTAAACTTTGAGTCAAAAGCTTTCCTTTTTTACTAAAGCCAGATTCAATTATATTCTGTTTTCTGCATATAAAGGACTCCTAATAGTGGGTGTGTGTAGGCAATGCTTGTGAAAGGAGATTGATTTTGGGGGAGCCAGAGGGTAGTGTTACGGACTGAATTATTTCCCTCAAAATTCATATGTTGAAGTCTCAGCCCCCAGTTACTTCAGAATGTGACTATATTTGGAGATAAGGTCTTTAACATGGTGATTAAAGTTAAATGAAGTCATTGGAGTGGACCCTAATCCAACATGGCTGGTGTCTTTATAAGGAGAGGAGATGATGACACAGATATGTACACAGAGAAGAGCATAAAATGACAGGGAGACAATGACATCTGTAGGCCAAGGACAGAAGCCCTCAGAAGAAACCAACCCCACTGACACCCTGATCTTGGACTTCTAGCCTCCAGAACTGTGAGGAAATATAGTTCTGTTCAGTCCCCTAGTGGGCGGTACTTTGTTAAGGCAGCTCTAGCAAGCTAATAGAGGCAGGTTCCCAGGAAGAATGAGTGTCTCGGATAAAGGATCAGGACTGTCAAAATGGGTACATGCAAAAATGGCCAAAGATAAAGGTAGAGAGGGGATAGTGTAAAGTATGTTCAAATGGATGCAAAAAATGGACACGGCATATGTCACCTTCATCACGATTTGGTTCTGTCTCATTCTTTCTTCTTTTATACGTATCTTTGTCTATGATGGCAGACAAGCCACACTGCTCAGTTTTTAGACACTGACTCAAGTCTTCAAATACTTATTTGTTTTGAAATGTATCAGGGACCCAATTCTGTTAAATATAATCAATCCTTCCTGCTAAGTTTAGGGAATAAGCTTCTTTCACTAGAGCCCGCAATTGTGATATGCAGTCTGATAGAAATCTGGCATTTTCAAGTTGGTCTCTTCAAGTAGCCTGGCTTCTAAGAATTGGGTTATTGTTGATTTTTGCTTCAAAATGGTATGTGGCTCTATTTTGTCTGTGCACAACAGAGTACTGATGAAACAAAGTATAGTCTGGCCTTTAAACAATGATGACAAAAAAGCCTCAATTGTTGAACTTTCAAAAACCCTTCCAGCCTCAAGAACATACTCTTCACTGTTGCTGTAATGAAGTCCTTTAGCTCTGGGAGTTAGAAGAAGAGTACAAGTGAAGCTAGAGGAAGAGGAAGAAGAAACTTCCGTTTGAAACAGAATTTTAAAAATTGTATTTGTTTGCCCTTAGCTTGGGTGTGAGGACTCATTATGGACTAAATTCTTCATGTTTCATCTGGATACACAAAGACAGAGCTAGAGCTGGTAACTCAAGGGAACCAGTCTCCTGTGTTATTTCCAACTCTCCACTTATTAAAGTTAGACCAATGCTATTTTCTCTGTATCGAGTTCTATCAGAGACATTTTAAAGTGCTCTTTACTTGCTTGATAGAAAGCATCTGGGCATTCTTGAGTGTTTTCATGGATTTTTACCCATGCTTATAAAAAAACCATAAGGTTCTTTTTTTTTTTTTTAAAGCACCATTTTACTTCCTGATATAATTGTTTATTAATTTTTAGATCACTGTATAAATCACGTCCTCTGTATCAGGCTGTCAAACACACACTGGATGCTCTGCAGAGTAACCAAACAAACGACAACAACAACACACCCGCCCCCCAAAAAACTTAGACATTATGTTTCCCTCTCGTAATCATTGATGCTAGCTTTCAATCTCGGCTGCGGTATTTTCTTCTGAGTCACTATAAAAAAACAACTCCTAAATGCTTTTTATACTTAGAAGAAAAATGAAATCAAATGCATTCTTATCATAATAAGTGAATGCATTATATGTTAACAAGCATTTTCTTATTTTTATAATGGAAAGAATTGTTAAGCACTATTTCACTCTCCTTAATTGTAATAAAGCAGATTTGCTTTCAGATTGAAATACAATAAACTCTGATAAATAGCAGTCAACCCAAGGTGGGGTTGAAATCCCAGTGAAAATGCTGACCCTCTTCATAAGTGCATGTAATTTTATAGATAGGCCAGGGTTTTATGGCCTCCTTAAAATATATATTTCCAACTGGTTTCCTGTTTGATAGCTTCAGACACTGAGCTATAAATGGAAAAAGAAGAATGAAGAAAGAAGAACAAGAAAAAGGAGGAGGAGAAGGAAGAGGATACTGATGACAAGGGGGGCAAGGAAGGAGGGGACATTGTTTTGCTAAAACCCATAGTTACACATACAACGATATGGCCTTCTATTTTAAAATGAAGTTTCAATAAATTTGCACGAGCAGGCAGCCAGCTGCAGTTATACTGACTTTTAGAAAAATATTTATCTAATTCCTACACAAACAGCAAGGTCAAGATTTTACGTTCCACCTTCTCTATCAGGCTTCCAACCCCAGAGCCAGCAACGATGTTCTCCCTCCCCGAACTCATAGAGTATTTATTCTCGCCGCCACTGATTTGGCACTTAGCATATGCTACCAAGCTTTGTTAATTATCTTTTTTATGTACATGTCCTGTCTGTCCAAATAGCTGACTCTCCTTGACTGTAGAGGCAAGATCTTAGAACATTTCATATCTCCACCACACAGCAAAGTGTTTGCTAGAGCAGTTTCAACATATGTTTTTGGATATGGTGGTGATGATGCAGTAAAGGGGAGGCATTATGCAATGTGCCCTGTGACACGAAGGCATCTTGAACATTCTCTGCTATAATCTACCATCCAGCTCAGTGTGTCATAGGAATTTAGCACATGTTTGGTAAATTTTAAGCAATTTTCTTTCAGTCCAAGTAAGCTGGTATTCAGCTATTGAACTAATTCATTACATTTCTGTGTATAGATGTGAGGCTCGATGTGGGCCTCGATCCCAGGACCCTGGGATCATGACCAAAGCCGAAGGCAGATGCTCAACCTACTGAGCCACCCAGGTGCCTCTGTATATATTTTATTCTTCTAGGAGGTTCTTACTCTTCAAACATTTTTCTCAGTGGCTCTCCATCCTAGCTTTTTATCAACATTGCCTACGAAGCTTTATAAAATGAAGATGCCAGGGCCCCAACCCAAGATCTAAAATATCAAAATATTTGGAGATAGGATCCAAAATCTGCATTTAAAAAATATCTCTACTGATAATTCTGCTGTGCGACCAGGTTTGAAAACTATTGAGAAACCTACCCAAAGACTATTTTCTTGCCAATATAACCTTTTTCCCCTTTTCTAAACTTCTTTCAGACTTCACACATTAATTACATCATACATGAAATAACGGTACATGCAAAGAGAGCTCAAATGGTTATAATTTATATGTGAACAAAATATTTAATAAAATACTTAAATCATTAAATATGTGAATGAAATAAAAATATGTTAATGAACTATTTCTGCATTCCCCACACTGTTTTACAAAAGATTTAAAGCAGCTTTCAAAACAATTTTAGAATAAAACAAATATTGAGAGAACTGAGGCTGAAGAGATACGAGGGTAGAAAATAAGCAACTACAGAAAGACATGTGGGTAATGTTTACAAACTGGAATGGAATGTCTAGTGTCTTGTTAAAGGCATAAGGCAGTCCATGAATTGGGTTAAGTCTGTGTTTCCTAGCAGCCAAAGCAAAGAGAGAAACAAGGAGCTGTAAGGTCTCCATGAAATTAAAGCAGTTCACTTTTCCAAACACTGATGGACCCTTTTTAAAAAAAAGAACTTGTAGCTCTGGTAGGCAACATCTCCCACGCAGTCATTCCTACAGACAATAGTGTATTTTCTCCCATAATTTCTTAAGGTTTCCATCAGTGTATTCTGCTGGCATGATGACAACACAACATTTTGCAAAAGTGATTCGACAAGAAACCTAAACTATTCAATTACTCGGGAAGCAAATTTTAGAGAACGACTGCCTTTCAGTTAATCTTCTATAATATTATTTCTTAGGCTGTATTTTTGAAAATGATTTGTCAAAGTTTAAGACAGTCCTCAAACATGGAGTCTGTTGTGTCAATATTCTCTATGGCTAATTAAAGGCATTTACTTGACCACCATCCATGTAGAGGGATAGTTCTGGTCTTTTTATTAAAAATAAAATCCAAATTCATACACATCCTAGAGATGCTGAAACCCTATCTCTCTAGTGGCAATTGGAAAAGAAAGTTCCCTTTGAGTGGGTCAAATTTTTCCTCAGAAAACAGTTCTTAGCTTTAACATTGGAACAGTGCTTATTGTATAACCTAAAATTCCCTAGAGTTAAGCCATGCACTGAATTTTTCCTTAAATATGAAATCTCAATAAATATTCTACTATGTTTACTCTCCTTTCTGGCTTTTCAGATAGAAATCTAGAGGTGATGGTCACCTTCAACTGACCTACAATATCTGGTCATGTTGTATATGTCTGTCTTCAGTGAGTACATTTAAGCTGAGAGATTAAACCAAAAGTACCGGATTTGGACACAGAAAAGAGAGAAGCTGCAGAGCTGAAGATTCCTGGAGAACTGAATTTCTGCCGCCCACCATTCACTGGTAGCATGGCCTTGAGCAAATCCATTCTTCACATGCAAAATTAGTGTTTTACTCTTTTTCACCATTTTTCTTAGCATTGTCGCTCAACATTTTTTGTAATGTATAAAGTGCTTGCTAAGTGCAGGTATTTATTTTTCTTTAGATTCCTTAAAAAGAACACTAGCACAGAGAATGAAGGGGAAAGCTTGATGGCTTATGAATCAATGGACAGCAGCCACAGCAGCGCGCACGCACACACACACACACACACACACACACACACACACACGAGATCTGATTTCCTCCCCTCTCCTCCCTGCTGCACATGAGTGGCTCCATTTTCATAGCCCTCATCTTACTGGTTCAGTCCTAGGCATAAAGTACAAAATACATCACTAACTCCAAAACATTCTTTTCATGGCTTTTCTTTTTTTTCATTTGCTGTATCTGGCCATTTATTGTCCCAGGGAGGCAGAAGTCATGCCCATCTGGATTGTGGCTGCCTCCCCAAACCCTTGTAAAGTATGCAACACACGGTAGGCATTCAGTAAAGAGCTGTAACAGAGTTTCTCGTTCATTTGTTCATATAACACTAGTATCATTATCCCCATTTTTTCAGGTGAAGAAATTGAGGCTCCAAGAGAAGGTACAGTTTGAACAAGGGAATGAGGCTAATGGGGCAGAGGTCAGATTTGAACACACTTCTACAGAGCTCTCAGGACCCTATTATGTCTTACTCGCCCTATATATGATGCAAAGTCTCCAAGAACCCAGGTGTCCCTCAGGTAGCTGGGGCTCCATGTGTCACACATCGATTCCTATTTGTGATGCGATAATGTCACTGGATTTATATGTGTGAGCTCTAAGTTAGATGACCTATGTCCCAGGTTTGGCTTATAAAATGCACAGTCTTTAGAAGAAAACAATTTATACTGCTTACTGCATTTTTGTGCATATTGGCTGAAATGTCCAAAAATTTGGTTCTTAGCTTCCTTGTTACTAAAAGAAAGAAACTAACACGATCGACCGAAAGAATTGTAGTGTCTATGAGCTACGAAAAGAAACAAAAAACGGAGAGAAAAAAACCCTGGATTTTTGCGAGAAGCATTCATGTTTCTCGTAGTGAGACCTGAGAGTCTTTTCTTTTCTCCGTAGCTTTACTAAAGAGATATCGTTCAGGGCCTCTTTCGCAGCACTGATTTTTGGGGAAACAAACGTTGGAGTCAGTACCAGAGTAGTTCGAAGACCTCAGCAAACTTGTCTCTGACCCAAACCCTTGCATTTCAGAGGTCTGGCCTGACTTAGAGGTACGGTTTTCCTCGCATACGCTCAAATCATATCTCCTTTGTGTGGAAAAATAAGATTTCATGCACAATCAAGTTTATCTACCTCAAATCAATAAAAGCATTAAAACAGATATAAAAGAAATACAGTTAACCAATTTAAATATTATTGAAAGTCTTGTAGAACTACAGATATGCTGAATGTGAAATTTCCTAGTTGAAAGATGTGTTGAAAGCGTTTCAGGCAACACTAGAATGCTTTCAAATGATGCGCAGCCACTTATGAAAACTATTCAGGTGCTTTCCCTAATCTGAAAGGGAGTGCTTTTTCATAGCATTAGTTTTATAATGAGCCTTTTCAGGCAAATTTCAAAGGGTGCATGGTTAACATACTTTAAACTAAATTCACTCATAATTTAGCATTCGACAAAAGCTAATGCTTAATTGTCTCTAAAGAGGCTATAGAAGGAAAACATTTTCCTTATTCACAAACATAGAGCTAAACAGTGGGGCTCCCTCTCCCATGACCACCCTCCCTAATTTTCATAGGAACAATGGCTCTGTCAAGAGCTGGCCATGAGGAGACCAGGAACACAGATGCCAGGGTGACTCAGGAGGCTGAGACTCACTGGATTTGCACCATATTGCCTGCTCACGCTGGTCTCAACACCTCGGGGATAAAGACTTTGGCGGGCACAGAGGAGGGGATCAAGATCTGTAATTTATGTAACGTGGGATATCTAACAGTTTACTATTGGCTGACACCTCCAGACAAGTCATTTCCATTTGCTGAGCTCCACCCAGCTTCCTCAGTGGCAAAATGAGGAGGCTGCGCTTGACAGATGGTCTTAATTATCACAGCGGTTAATAGCACAGCCAGACACAAAAGCCAGAGGTTTAGCTTCATAGTTCTTGCTCTGCCACTTCCTAAGTGACTTTGGACAAGTAAATACAACTCTCTGTGCCTCAACTGCCTCATCCTCCAGCAGGATAAGAGTACAATCCTCTAAGACTACAGTGAGTATTAAAATGAGTTCATGTATGTAAAGAACTCAGAATATGGGGTTTGCATACGGAAGTACCGCATGCATCTTCACTAGTATTCTTATTATTACATCGCTCCCATTTTTATATTCTGAGTCTCTTGGAAAAGCAACAACGTATTCTGTCACTTTTATTCATTTATTTTTCTTTCTCTCTTGTGTGTCTTGCGATTAATGGCACCCCTTGGTAAAACATTTGGTTGTTCTATTTCTCCTTTTGTACTAGAACTTTTGCCAAGTTAACACACAAATGCCTTTTGTGGTATGGGGCACGAGGGAGAGGGAATTCTTTGAAATGAGTGCACCAAGGAAGATGGCAGCTCCCTTGGAAGATGGCATGTCAAAATATAATGATTCGACAAAGCCTTTTTCGGGGAAAAAAACCCCCACAAACTCTTGAACCTGTCTAATCCCGAGAAAACTAGAAATAAGCAAACAGGAAAAAAAAAAGTATAAGACAGGAAAAAAAAAAAAACCTCGCTCTTGTAAACCTTTAAAATCTCAAGTAATTTTCATAATTGTGACACCTGGTACAATTTGATAGTATCTTATATTGATTCTCAGGTTTTAAGACAATAATCATTACATTATTATCTGCAGCCTAAGCAGTGTAGCATAACCTCCTAATTAGGATAAAAAACAGAGCCAGGAGCGGCCCCAGCAAGTCACAACAAGTCAATATTTTTAATAAGGATTAATTAAAAAAAACTCTACAAGGTTGTATTAGAGGCAGTTCTGGCATGTCTATTGATTAACAGTTGGCATTACATCTCATAAAGGGCTCATTATGTAAAGCATCAATCTAAGCGTGATGTTCCCTCCCCCACCCCTTAAATACTATTGATTTGTTTTGATGTGTTTTTTAAAGCACAGTTTGGGAACTGAGAAGATTGAGAATGGGGTCCTGCAATCACATTGTCCGTCACATCGCCAGGCACCCAACAGAAATGGCAAAGAGAGCTAATGTCTTCTGTTTCTCCCCCATAGTCGGCTTTTCCTGACTTCTCAGGCTGGCAAAGGAAATCTGCTTAACGACACCATCAACCAAAGGGGTCCAGATTCGAAATGGGCACCCACCATCGACTCCCGTGAAGGGTGTCAGCTCAAGCTGGCATTCTTCTGAAAGAGCACGGACTTTTTTTCTCCCCCAGAATAATTTTATGTGTGTTCATTCTTCAGTCCCCACTATTTCCTTTATATATTTATTTATATGCAAATAAACAACGATGCCATTTGGAAACTACCTCCAGTGCCCTTCTAAAGACTGCAGCACTAGGAATCTGCAGGAAGACAGTGGGCCACAGGTGCCTGCAACTCATGAATATGCAGCTCTGACATTTGAAACTCTTCAGCAGAGTTCTCAACTCCTTTCTTCATTGACACCAATTCACTTCCAATCACAAGGGTTTTCAAGTAAACTGTTGGTTGGAGGCTGCTGCAAATACTTCCTGAAGTAATCTCAGTCCATGCTTCTTAAAAAAAATTTGCAGACAGATCCCCTTAATAGTATTCTAAATAAAGAGAAACCTCAACTCTTAAAAAAAAAAAGTCTGTGTGGTTGATGCTAGGTGGCAGTGCTGTGTAATTAAAACTCGAAAGGATTTCACTAGAATTTGTGAGTCAAGCCACCGACTTTTCTAAACACAATCATAAGGTATAATTATGAGTAAAATATATTAGGAACTCATAGTTCTTTCTTAGAAACTCATTAAGAAGTCATGACAGAGCCTTTGCCACTTGAAGGTCAGTATTTTTCAAAAACAACCTAAAACAAGATTAATCTAAGTGTGTATATTATGCATTTTTAAAATGACCAAATGAATACCAATAATTTACCAGAAAATGTATTATTTTCTGGTAAATTATTATATTATATATATATATATGTATTATATATGTAATTATATTATATATATGTTTTGGTAAAAGTTTTAAAACAAACTCTATTTTTCTGTTATCTATGATATGCATATGTAATTTTAGGAATCTTCCACCAGTAATCTTTTAATGATGGAAAAATCTAGAATATCTGCTGTGTAGGTGTCATACCGTAGCATCACTAGGGACCCTTCATTCATTCTTTTGTTCCAAAGATCTATGAAGACCTACTATGTAAGCTAAGTATAGCAATAGGCATGATGAAGGAAACAAAGATGCATAATTCACGGTCCTTGTACTCAAGGGTATTACACTATAGAAGGAGAAAACTAAATAGCAGATGCACAAGGTTGGAAATAAGTAAGAGGCTAGCAAGAGCAGCCTGGACAAAATGACTCAATAGACCAGGGTAAGCCTTTAATGAAGATTAGAAGACTTTGAGACTTGCCTCTATTCCTTCCTCCTCCCAGTGTAATCCTTCCCCCATAAATGATCTGCAGGGGGAAATTATCCATTTACTTTTGTCTAAACTGAATCCTCTCCCACACAATGGGGGAAAGGAACACTGGATTGGCTCTAGTTTTGAATGGGAGCTTTGGAATGTTATCACCTTAGTTTTTCATTCTGACTCTACCGTTAAATAGACATATGACATTGAGCAAATTGCTTAACCTATGTCTTAGTCCCAACATTAAGTAAAAATTATACTGGACCTGTCTCCTATAACTGTTGTGAGGGTTAATGGGTACAAGTTTTCTTTTCAGGGTGATAAGAAGTGTTCTAAAATTAGATGATGATGATCATGTGCCACCCTGCAGATAAAACCTGTACTTACCATTGGATAGTATACTCTAAACAGGTGAACTTTATGATACATAAATTTTGTATCAACAAAGCTGTTAAAAAAGAGATTAAAGATAAACCAACTATGGCATATCTACACCATAGGTAGAATACTACTAAATAATAAAAAGGAAAGCAGCACTGATTATGAAAGAAAAAGTTAATACATATAAAATAGTTTTGCAAAACCAGTATATGCATTTAAAAAAAATATTAGTTCATCTTTTGGCCCTTCAACCACACATTATATGACTTAGAAAGTCACTTAGGACACTGGGAAAACCTCTTAATGCTTCAATTTCTTTCTTTTCAATGTGAGGCATTGGACTATATTCCCCTATGAGAGATTTCAGCTCCAAGATGACTTTATATCCCAGGAAATGGTTTCTGAATTTTCCCAACTTCTTACACCAACAATTCCCTTCTAGCAGGTACAGGTTCAGTATGGTTGCTGCCTGAAAGGTGTCTGCCACCTTCAATCGAATGAGTAAGCTCTTTTCCACCTAAAAAGCCATCCTTACTTTCAAGCACATTTTGGAGTCTGGACTCTTCCAGGAAAAAAAAAAAAGAGAGAGAGAGAAAGAGAGAGAATATCATACTGTAGAATAGTGTTTCTCAACTTTGGCTGTATATTAGGGTCACCACTTTTTAGAAAGCTTTTTAGAAGGCATTTTACAAAACATACTGACACCCACACCCCACCTTAGACCAATTAATTCTGAATTTCTGGTGGCTCCTAAACATTGATTGTTTCTCCAAAACTCAAGTGATTTCCATGCACAATGAAGACTGTGAACCAATGCTAAGTCAGTCCAGAGCAGGGTGAAATTGTGTTCACCTGGAGTGATCAAGGAAGAGGAGGTACTATTTGCTCTGTGTCCTAAAGGCCATTAAGAGATGGATGTGGAGATAAGGAAGGAAGGCAGCACCTCTCTGCTGCATCTTATTCTAGAAGATGAACCATTCCTACATAGAACTGTACAAATAATCTAAGAGAAAAGCAGAAAGAAATATATTCTGAAGGGATAATAGGCAATCAAAATCTAAACCAGTATGTGGACAAGGAAAGAGACTTAAGGGACTCAAAAAGAAAGAGAGAAGAAGAAAATGTACTGCTGTGGTCATCGCACAGGACAATATGGAGAAGGCCTCCTAGTTAAGATCTATGTCTCCATGATAAGGTAGATCTGTCTGCTGCTAAGTCAACTTCAGTGAATACATCTTATTTGGTCAATGGGCCCCTTGTCTTCCTGTTCTGCTGCCCGTGACAATATACCTAATGCCATTCTCCAATCTAACCCCAGGGTCCATCATTGCTAATCAAATCAGAATGTCAAATCTACTTAATTGGAAGCCCCATACATACTTTCCATCTGTTCTTAGGGGAATAAAGAGAGCTGAGAATCCAAACAGATAGCTATTACATATCCAAACAGAATACTGTAACAGTAATACTGACAAGGAACAAAGCTGGCCAAAAAGAGAAAGTGGGGGAGTTCTTATATTTTTTGCCTCTGAAACACAAGAAATGGGGGAAGAGTTCTGAATCACAATTTTTATTAGCCCACAAAAGGGTTAATTTGACTCTGGGGTAATTGGGGATTGACCACACAGTTTTTCTCAGGCATCTCGGCCCCTTTAGACAGTGAGTGGTCTGTTGCAGCCAGCTAGCACCAGTTCAAAAGTGCCGATGGTTAAATGTTGAGGGGTTGGGTGAGCCAACTAATGTCAGGTTGGTGGCTTGAAGCTGGTCATGGTGAGAATATTTGCATGATAAGAACTGGCAAATGCTACAAATCAGGGCTTCCTCAATCTCAGAGTCAGTTGCTGAACATCTACCAGCACACCACTGTTCTTCAGGCCTGGCATGCCATCCACAGAGACTCCAATGTGAATGTCTCTCCCTAAGACTACCATGTGACTTTTCCTCCTCAGTTGATCACCATGATGATCTTGCATCCCTCTATTCTGATGTGTATTTGCCAGAATTGTAGGCTTATTATTCTATTTCTGCCCAAATAATCAAGCCTTGTAAACATGGCCTACAGTGGCCAAACTGCCAGGACATTGGTCACCAGCTTTGCAGTGGTTCTCAAACTCTAATGCAATAATAGGTCACTTTTATGCAAAAGTGATTCCTGAAGACCCCATATAATTCAAAACTGACACAATACAAGGTAAATTTTCCCAGAGGAATATACATCTGCAACCGTTAGTAGCATAAATGAGTTTTATTTCCAGTTTTAATTTTCTCAGTATTGCTTCTAATATTTTATGGAGGCCAGCATCCCACATTAATAACATAGGGTACATTAGTCATTATTTCATTTTTTTAACAAAACTATGTCATGTGACATGACAAAATTTTCAAAATTTGTGCTTAGCATTTTTTTAGACTATTTATTTATTTATTTGACAGAGATAGACAGCCAGCGAGAGAGGGAACACAAGCAGGGGGAGTGGAAGAGGAAGAAGCAGGCTCCCAGCGGAGGAGCCCGATGTGGGACTCGATCCTTGAACGCCGGGATCACGCCCTGAGCCAAAGGCAGACGCCTAACGACTGTGCCACCCAGGCGCCCCTATGCTTAGCATTTTTCAACATGAGTGAAAGCATTACCATTTAATGAATACCTAGATGGCATAGTTATAATATACAAAATACAAAGCAAGAGTGAATATAGCAATGATATAGCAAAAATTACCAACATTATTTGTACAAAAAAATGTGGTTCAATGGTACAAAAAAAATAGGTATTTGAAATTACCAACTAAACTAGCATTGCTGATGGTAGTTTATAATTCATCTGGTCTGCCAGCTTTAAAAATGCAAATCTCAACTGTAATTTTTTATAATTTGAGGGAATACATTGTTTCAAATTTTGCCTACAATATGCATTTTGTTTTATTATGTTAAAATTATACTATTTCAAATTCACATAAAATGTGGCATCCTCGTCAGAGGAATAAACTGGGATACTTGTTAAAAATGAAGATTCCTGTTTTCTACTCCAATGTATATATGGGATAGAGTACATTTTTGGCAAGCAGCTCAGATAACATTAGAAAATTCTGGTGTGGGTGGTATAGGTGGTCCAATGAAACACTGATGTAATTCCTCTACTTTTTGAAAATCCAAGCTGAAAAAGCCTTAAATGAAAGGCTTCAGCTTATATAAAATGAAGCAGGTTTATTTTTAGGCAATTCTTCAAGTTTAACTTTGTATAAAGCAAATGTACTTGAAATGTACTTCATCATCCGGGGAATGGTTCAATAAGCCATGGTACATCTATGAGCCAAAGGCCAGTTACCACTTTGTACCTTATCAGTCTTAAAAAGCTCTACAGGGGAAGTGTTGTATCTGAAAGATTCATGCCACACCTTATTTTAATCATGGACACAATAACCCCCATCTCTTCAAAGTCATTTAGCTGTGAATTTTCAAGAATACATCAAGTAGATTTTCTATGGGCCCATCTGTGCGGCACATTTATTTTCTGTGACTGTTTTGCTGAGCACAATGAAAACCTTGACTACTAATGAACAGGGACCCAGAGAATGGCAGGGCTGCTGCCGCCGCGGCTGCTCTTGGGGAGAGAAGAATCCTTTTCACCTGGAGCTGCAGCCGCAGGTTGATCTGTGGAAGCTTTTCAAGGAAAGCCTTTGAGTTGAGCTGCTTCTCTTCTCTCTCTTCTAGTCTACTTGAAGAATAATTTCTACTCTGTTCTTCCTGGCTATAAAGCCAAAAAGCTAGAAGCAATCTTCTCTACGGTGTTCAAATCAACAAAACTTGGGGTTCCAATGAGACATAAATGTCTGAAACTATTAGAAAGAAGGGCTCTGGTGTGTAAGCACTATAAATTAAGAAAGTAAGAATTTGTGCTTTGGAGACATAACTTCTATAATCTGCTCAGTTTTACTCTCTGTAAAATGGGACTCATAAAATTTACCTCATGGGACTGTTACGGAGAAAAGGAGATAAAACATGTAAAATTCTTAACGTAATGGCAACTGAAAAGCATATCACCAGCTAATATAGCCTATATATGACATATATTATTTATAATACACAAATCAATCTAATGTCATCTGTCATTAGTATTATTAAGAGAAACAAACTATAATCTCATAGCATCACGGCCAGTCTATGCATAGAGCTATCAATAATAAATCACTTTTGAGCAAGTACTAAATACAGAACACTGACTGCCCCTGGGATTATAGTCTTTGGGACATGCGGTACTTTATCAGTTTAGCATTAAATGGAAGAAATAGTTATTATTATGTTATCATACAGGTAAAAAAAAGTGAGGAAAACACATTCCTGAGCCAAGTACACTTCAACACAGCATTGTGAATAATGAATGTATTTCTAAGGAAACTCACACTGTAGTATGAACTCCAGCATCTGCTATGCCCAATTGCATTAAAAATGATTATTCTCTGAGTCCACATGGATATCTCAGTGATGGATGATGATCAACTATTTAATTTCATCAATTCTTACATAAATATTTAGAATATTTTGTAGAATCTTATCCTCAGGGCTAGGCCAATGTAGAATTCATAATCAATCACCCAAATTTTATCTGTTGGTTGAAATGATATAATTCTTAAAAATAGTCATAAAATCTTAGTAGGTTGATTACAGTTCCAACTTAGACACAATAGTCACTGATATTTTTTTTTCCCCCAAAAGGGCCTAGGAAACTGGTTTAACTGAAAGCAGAACTGTGAGATACTTATTTTGAGGAAGACATTAATCAGGGGACAAGAGATTATTTCAAAAGAGAGACTGAAATGGAATCTTAAAGTCCTTCAAAGCCCAAAACCCTCCTTGGAACACGCCCAAGTCCTTCCCTTTCACAGAGTTGTCATAGGTATTTGTAAGTGCAGTACCTACCACAGTCTACTTGTTTTATCATTATTTCCTTATCTGGGTTCATTAGATTGCAATCTTGTGAAGGGAAGGTAATACATTCTCATTTATGTATTTTCTCCCATATTGCCTAACATACAATTTTGCTCATGGTGTTTGTTCCATATACTGTTACAAAACTGAATTGAAGTGTGAACTGTATTGCTCAAACTTCATAGAAAAAATGTGTAAAGGAAGGCATTTAAAAAGGCAATGCAAGTGCAAACGGATTTGGCAGTTCAAGAATGAGTATTCATTTAAGAAAAGGGAAATTTATTTCTTTTCAGGTTAGACAAATATTTTAATATTTAGAACTGCTTCATACAATCTGATTGCTTCCTTTCATGCGTGCATTCACTCATCTCACCTCTCAGGAAGAAGCATAGCAGGGTAGTTAGAAATGGGCTCTGCTTTCAATTGTTTGAGTTTCAGCCTGAAGTCCACCACTATGGCCTACTTGCTCTCCAGTAGGTGATACCACCAAACCTCAGCTTCCTACTGTGTGACTAGGAACAATACCTACGATAATACCTACTTCATGGAGCTCTCATGTGAGATAAATGAAATAATCCATGCAATGTGCTAAATGAATTTAGCATCAATTTTATTTGAATCTATTACATTTATAGCACTGTGCTATTCACTGCATGAAGTTTAAGACATTAAGGCATGATCTCCTACTCCTAGAAGTTTGCAATGTAACAGGTAAGCAAGGCACAAAGGAAAAAAGTTTATTGCATATGACTATTTGCCATATTAATTCAGTGGCTGCTGAGAGTTGATATAGTTGAATAAGGGAAGAGAAGCATATGCTTACTGAGCCTTATTAGTATCAGACATTACCCAGAAAACCAGACCTTGCTTTTTTTCTCTCTCTCTTTTTTTTTTTTTAGCAGTTAGTTGGGTTAATCCTGGACCCTGAAAAAAGTAGAATTTCAAATTCTGGCACTTCAACTGAATTGGGTAAATTATGTGAGGGGAAAAAAAAGTGGGTTTACAAAAAGCAGGAAACACTGTAAAAATAAATCATTAGCTGCCTTAAATTAGAAACTTCAATCACTCAGTCAATATAAGTTAAGGAATAACAATATTACTAAAAATAACATTTATTAAGTTCTTTCACATGCCAGGAAAGCTAAGTGCTTTTCATATGCATTCTCTCATTTTTTCCTTAGAATAGTGCTATGAAGTAGGTGCTATTCTTTTTTTTTTTTTTTTTAACATGTTTATTTGACAGAGATAGAGACAGCCAGCGAGAGAGGGAACACAAGCAGGGGGAGTGGGAGAGGAAGAAGCAGGCTCATAGCGGAGGAGCCTGATGTGAGGCTCGATCCCAGAACGCTGGGATCACGCCCTGAGCCGAAGGCAGACGCTTGACGACTGAGCCACCCAGGCGCCCCATCTTATTCTCATTTTACAAATAAGAAAAAAGAAACTTGAAGAATGCAAGCAATTCACCCAAGGCGCCAAGATGGTGTGGCTGCCTACTAAGAACCCAGTAAGAGCAACATGAGTGGTTGTGTACAAGGGGCATAGCTTTCTAATCCACCCTGTTGAGTCCCCTTAGGTAAAACTAGAAGCTACTAAGTTCACTGTTTCCTCCTACCCAATGCTGAAAGAAATCTCCACAGAGCAACTTTGTTTCCACTCTGATCACTGACTTGAACAAAAAGCAAAAAAAAATGGCTTCCAAAATGGAAGAGGGAGGCAACATACTCCACTGAATGTTAGCATGATCTGAGGTACATTTGGATATCACGAGCAGCATTTATGGGGCCAAAGGATCTCTCAAGAGCACAGACAAACCCAGACACAGGAAAACATCAAAGTCCTCATTAACTTACCTTAAATTACACTGCTGTTTTCAAGAGGAAGAGCAGGTAAGTGAGGCTAAGCCAAATCCCTGTACCTTTACACCTTCTTCAGTGAAAACCTTTAAAAGAGCTCTAATCCATGCCAATATACCAAAATAAACTGACTTGCAATCTAAATCTTCAGGTAATATATGCATTCCCTATGTCTTAAGAAAACATTAATTATGTCCATGCAATTCTAGAGCTCTCTGGTGCATGCCTGACTTATTTATTACATAGCACTTCTCACTTCTAAGTTAGCAGTTCAAATTTATGAGACCATTCAACTGCTTTTTCTCCAGGACATGGTACCATAAAGGATTTTACTCTAAGTTTCTCAAGACTCGGTCATCTACTATTAGCTTAGGGTGATTAAAATAGACATTAAGCTGTATCAGTTTATCTTAGACAATCATATCATTGCAAAGAATAAATGTTTACTTGTCATGAATATCAGAGAGAACCAACCAAGAATCTCTATATCATTTCTCTCCCTCCCTCTCCCTCTCTCTCTCTCACACACACACACACACACACACACTTTTTCCAAGAATGCACATCTCTCTCGTGAATTGATTTCAAATTAAAAAATGATATTACTTCCTAAAAGAAATTACTTCATTCTTAAGTGCAGTTTAAGACTTAAATAAGAATATCCCTCCATGGTTCCTTATGCTGCCCTTTAGAAATTTAGAAAGCACACTTACGCATGCTGTCTCATTTTGCTGAAAGGAAACTCAAGCCTGAGGAAGTTGTGTGGTCAGTATTTCAGAGCACCTGGCACAGAGAGAACTCTGAGTAACTGCTAGCCCCAAGGGGTCCCCAATCGTCTGAATTCGCGATTGGCAACAAACCCACAGTCCAAAGGCCTCATTTGACATAACAGCTGTGTTTTACATGGTCCACACATAATTTTTAAAAATTGAATTCCTTGCCAATATTTAAAAACAATTCTTTTGTAACATAAATAAAATCCTTATCTCCAGTTTGCTTTAAAATCAGATCTGACACCACCAGGCCAGCATCTCTCAAGAGAACAACGAGCGGGTGCTCAGTAGCTATGCCCATGTGTTCTCTGCCTTGTTTTGATTTTGCCCACTTATTTTGTGCAGCTTCCCTGAGGCATCTGAATTTGGACCCTGCACTGATCCCGTGTCATACAGCAAAGACTCCCAGTCCATGGAGAAGTGTCACTAATGTCCCATCAAGGGAGAATGGAAGGCAGAACTGAAATTTAAAAATCAGAATTTTAGAACTGGAATGGACTTTCATTCAATCTCAAATTTCACCATCAAGTGTTGCAGGGCTCTGGGACAATCTTAAAAAGTTAATTTCTTCAGTTTTTCCAATATTAAAATCTAATTACCAATGCACTAAATCACCTTTCTTTTTCTAATACAAAATTATCTTATTTAAAATCTTGATTCTACTACTCTTCTTTATGTCTTACATCTTCCTTCAAGATGCTCTTTTATTTATTTGATGTAGCAATAATTATATATATTTCAAGTCACAGTAACTAACATTAGTTATAGTCACTGCTAATCAAATGTTTCAATGATGTGTGCTTTAATGTAACACATGATTTTGTCAGATAAACATGGGGAAATTTATTTACTACTGAGTATAGTTTGTTGTTAAAAAAATATTTCCAAACCTGGGTCTCCTGGGAGATTAAAAAAAAAAAAAAAGCCAAAAAAAAAAGCCCAGAAATCTTTGATTAGTGAAAAGATTGGGAAACATCAATATTTTTTAAATACCTCATTTATGTAATACAGAAGATAAAACTGTGGCCTAAACAAATTAAGTGACTTAGCTAAGACTATACAAAGGCCAAAGCTTGGAACTAAAATTCTAAGTTATATGTTTGCTCCAGGATACATGATCTGCCCAATTTATCTTTTTAAGATTTATTCACTTTGTAGAGAGAGGGAAAGAGGAAAAGAGAGAACAGGCAGAGGTGCAGAGGGGGATGGAGAGAGAGGAGCCCAAGCAGACTCCCCGCCACGCACGGAGCCTTACACGGGGTTTGATCCCATGACCCTGAGATCATGACCGGAGCCGATATCAAGAGTTGGATGCTCAACTGATTGAGCCACCCGGGGAACCCCTGCCCAAATTATCTTTCATCAGATTTGGGATATGCCTAGTTCTCTCTAGTGTAGACTAAAACATTCATTCCCCAAGCATTTTATCAGATACTGTGGCAGGCTTTGGGGATTCAAAAAAATAATAGCTTACAGTCCCTCTCTTCATGTGACCTTTTCTAGTGATGAAGGCAAGCAGAGAGATAATAAAATAAGGTGTCATAGGTACCATGACAAAAGACGACAAGAGAAAAAAAGAGAACACAAAGGCAGAAACAGTTTTGAACACGTCAGGAATGATGATGAGTTCTGTTTTGTGGGGGTAAGGTTTGTGGACACCGAAATCTCGGCAGGGCAGCTGGGTGTCTGAGTAATGATAGTAGGCAGAACGCTTTTCCCCTCACCTTTATGCACTGGTGTCATGTCAATAAATAGGTTGCATGGTGAAAGGGACCTTGAAGATGCAAGAAAGGTTACTAATTATCTGACCTTAAAAATAGGTAAATTATCTTGGATTATCCAGGTAGGCCCAATAAAATCACATAAGCCTTTAAAAGCAGAGCTTTCTTCTGGCTGAGAGAGTAGAAAAAGTCAGAGGAGTGGCAGAAGTGGACAATGGAAAGATTCCAAGAGGCACCATCCCTGGCTTGAGATGAAGTGGGCCGCATGTCAAGGAAATGGCAACTTCACTCCTACAACCACAAGGAACTAAATTCCCCTTGCCACTTGGATCACCTTGGAAGTGGATTCTTCCCCAGAGTTCCAGAAAGGAATGTAGTCTTGCTGACATCTTAATTTCAGCCTTAATGTGAGACTTTAAACAGAGAGCCTGACTTAGATATACTGTGCCCAGACCCCTGCCCCATGGACACGGTGAGATAATAAATAACCACTGTTTTAATACACTAAATTGACACTCATTTGTTAAGCAGTAGAATATGGCATTTTAATTAAGAGGTTCAGGGGATGATGTAAAGGAAAAATTCTTCCTAATCCTCTCTAGCACCTTGCTGTTCAAAAGGAGAGTGATCGACATGTAAATCTGATGTGTCAGTTGAAGATTGACGTTTATTTCAAGTGGGAGTAGAAGTTAGAAAGAGGAAGAACTGGTATTGAAAGGAAAACAAACACGCTTAGATTCCCTCTGTACTGGGCATTCCCAAGGGGCTTTACATTATTATTTAATCATGCCAAAGTGGTTGAAGAGACATATTATTCCTCCTGGTTTACAGATGAGAAGACTGGGGCTGATAGGTATGACTGAAAGGTCAAAGACCAACAGCTCATCAGTGGGCAAGTCAGGAAAGGCTGTCAGATAACTCAGGTCTTTCTGACTCGGAAGCTCCCGTGGTTCCTTTGGAATATACACATGAGGTCTGTTGTTTAGATCACAGTTGTCTGTATTTATGTGTACACAGCAAAAGTGGTCACTTTAAAGGCCTTGCTTGAAACAAAAATTCTTGAGCTTTTGAAGAAAGCTTTTGGCAAATAGGACTCTAATCTGCAGGAGACGTAGTTCTCCCTGAGTAATTATTCCATTTTCTCTGCAGTAATGTTCTCAGACAAGGACACCGGGCTTCCCTGGCCCTGGCATCACAGTAAATTTGACCACTGAAGCATATGGTGCCTAATGCTAGAAATGTGGCCCCTCTGAAGTCCAAAATTAAGATTAGCAATCCTAAATGGGATTCCTCTGAGGATGTCTGTGCATTTCCAATTCCTGTGTCGAGGGGCAAGAATCTTCTGGCATCTGCTCCAGGAAATCTGTGTGTTCATTTCATCTGGAAAGCTAAAAGGATTTTCTCACACTCTGGTCCATCTTGCTCCACTGTGGTTTGTCCACATTAATCTTCTCACTGATTTATCTCTTCTCCTTCTGAACAGCTTGAATGCTATTGCTTCAATTACTTTCTTTGGGAAACTATCCTGTTGTCTAATTGACCTACTATTAATTTTATTTTCTTTCCCTCCACCCCCTAGTTTCAGGCCATTACTTCTTATTTCTTTCAGTTCCATTCAATTGCCATTTTTTTTTCTGTCTCAGGCCCTATAGTAATCTCTAACATCGGCAAATACTTACAGAGAACATAACATCAGTAGCAAAGACAGTGAGATGCAAAAACTTTACATTATCTACTCACTCCTTCCATTGTGAATATTACCTCTCCTCATTATTATTTAAAAATGGCAGATTTTCTTTTCCTGGATTTTATAACTCCTCACATTTTTATAGCTCTCAAATTATCTCTCCTCTTTTTTTTTTCCCACCCTCCCTCACTCCGTTTTAACTTTCCATTCCTCTTTCTTCTTCATTTTTTTCCTTTACTTCTCTTTCTGTCTTCCTTTCTTTCCTTCTCTATGTAAGGTGCACTGTTTTCATCTGGCCTACAGAAGCAAAGTGTTTATTTGATTTATTTAGAAAACACAAGAAAGTATAAAAAATAAAATTTGAAAAAAAATCCATAATCTTAAAGACCAACATAACCGCCAATAACATTTTGCTAGAGTCCTGTTATGATAGCATGACATATTCTAACCCCACAGAGGGCTTTATCGAAATCGATGGTCTTTAACCTTTTGTTAAGGAGGGTCTCTACTGTCCACTCTCTTCAAATGCAGAGGACTTTCCTTCCTACCTGGCTGACATGAAATAAAGTCATGAATTTCTACAATAGTTCAAGGAAGAAAATGATTGCTTCAGTCTGGGGAGATGAGGGCCTGCTTCATGAAAGTGGTGATAATTAAGTTCCACTATCGAGGGGGAGTATTGGGGTTAGTTCTTGAACTGCCATGGAAGATAGGGAATAGGAAAGGTATTTCAGAGAGAAATTGTGGCGTGAAAAAAAGACGGATAGATTTTGACCAGCAGAAGCCACTTCTGAAGAACACTGAGTCGTCCTTCGTACGTGGGCAAAAGGGTAACAGAAATGATGCAGTAGAACTCTAGAGGAGGAAGTTACGTTAGCCAGGAAGTATGAGGGTGCAAAATGGCAAGGAAAGGAATGTAGCAAACAGGGAACCCCTGCATATTTCAAGCAGAGTCAAGACCGCACTACAGAAAATTATTCAAGTAGCACTGAGAGGTGATATTGTGTGGTGGAAAGAATCTGTGTTCTGAATTGGATTGGCACAGGTTCCAATTCCTATTCCTCCCTTTATATGATATGTGTGGCATTTGGCAAATTACATATAATCACTCTACCTCAGGTTCCTCATCTATACAATATGGATAATACTACTACATAGGATTTGTCTTGGTTTGAGTCCCCTGGAAGCAGAGCCTGAGAGCAAGATTCACATGTAAATGACTTATTAAGGAAGCTCTCCCAACAGAGACTTGTCTCCTTCCCCCAGGAAAGAAGAAAAGGGAACATGCCCAACAAGGTTTCAGACTAAGGCCAAAGAGATTAGCTTCAACCTCATCCTCCCAGGTGACTCTATAATACAAGCTGCACCTCAGACACATCCTGACCCAAAGCAAGCGAGCTGGGGTTCTTCCACTCCCAGGCGCCACACTGGTGACTGGGAGAATGGGAAAGTCATTAGTTGAAATATACTTGTCAAGGGGTAGAATTTTGGGGAGGAAAGCAGGAGGGTAAATTCCACTGTGGACGTGATGATCGAGGCCAGCGAATGAAGAAGAGGCATTGCTTTCTTCTACAGGACACCTAAACATAACTACAAAGTTAATTTTAGTTGATAAGAAATATAATTAACCATTAGTTAGTCATTTAAATCCCTTCACTTTCCCTGCAGAGAAAAGTGAATCCTGGGGAAGGCAGGTTCTCTGCTGAGCAAAATGAGGGGGTGGGCGTGTGGAACAGATATGTCCAGAGAAAGGTAGGCAGACAGAAAAAGAGCTTAGGGAAGGGCAGATCTGCGGGGAAAAGTGAGGGGATCCTTGAGAATGATCTAGAGGAAGAACCCAAAAGGATAGGAAATAGTCTAAGAAGACGATGACCACCACATGGAGAGAGGAAATTTGGGGAACCCAAGAAATCTTTACCAGAATTTCAGAGAGTTTTGCTAAGTGGTATTTCTTTCCATGAAAAGTCAATAAAATGTACATCTTCAACTGGCGTCTTTAGGAGTGACTATTGGGGTGTATATGAATGTGTGCTTTGGAGGGAACAGGTTCTGTGTGAGGCCTGAGGGGGCCCTCTTTGTGCTTCCAACAACCGCCTGCCTGGAAGTCAATTATATTTGGGTTGTGCAAGAAACCAGTTCACTGTAAGAAAATGCTAAACGGCAGCTCTGAAAGCCTGGTCTCCAGGCAGTCGGAAACAGCCCAGAACAGAGCAGAGACTGGAAACAGTGGGGAGAGAAAGGAAACCGCATCTGAACTCAATTATATCAGTCAGCCAATCAGTTCTCCAAGGCATTGCATATTATTCCGAGTAAAAGTTAAAACAAAAAAGAAAATGGAGACTAATCATAAAAAAGCTTAATCATGAAAATAGAGCACACGCATCTCTAAACAAAGAGCCCTTGGAGCCAATCACAAGCCCAAAATGAAGCGATATACAGTACAGTTGTAAACTGGCTGAAGCATCAAGAAAAAATCCCAAGTTAATCAGAAGGCATTCTTTCTATACAGTAAGCTCATACCCATTACAATCCACTGTGCTAATGACCATTACTCAAAATGACAACATCGTAACTAAAATCACCATTTGTTCAAGTTAATTTCTTAAAAATCTGTGATTTTCCTCCATTACATTTAATATTTATGAATCCTAACTCACTGGAACTTCTCTATTTTCTGGTTATTACCATCATTTTCAGGAAGTGAAATGAAGGTCATTAAAGTTGGACTTTTCCTTTTCTTTTTCATTTACCTACCATTACGTCTTTAAAAGGCAATATAATTCCAATCAAATGCTTGGCATACAATAGCAGTTTTACCTTTACTCAAATATGTTATTGGGAACAAATTCAGGTCCCATTAGCTTGATCGGCTGCATACGAGTATGTCTCACTTGAAGCAATAGCTGCTTTCTGACAAATCCGGCTAGAAAGTGAATACTTTTGTTAGGTACATCCCGATTCCAACTCTGACTTCTTTCATCACAGAGGGGAAAAAAAATACTCCAAAGAAACTGAAAACCACTGGTGAAGAAGAAATGAAGTTGGCAGGAAGGTTAATGGCATGCTGGGCATAATGCGCTGTGTTTTTCTTCCACATCCTTTCCTCTTTCCTTGGAATTTCTCATTTGTCTCAGGATTCCCTTGACATATAACGTGCATGGTTCTTGGAACTCAGTGCCTTCCCACTTTTTCTGGGTATTTGGTGTGTAAATGAAGTTGGTTCAATATGCCAATGGTTCTCATAATCGAAGATATTTTACAAATTTAATTTTAATTTCACAAGTGTTTGGATTCCGAAAAGGAAATGTACACCCTCTGACAGATATTACCTAATGGAAAATCTCCGAAATGTAATCCTGCTGCACTTAGATTGCCCCATGCACTCATTCTTACGCTATGCCTCGCCCTGCTTGGCATCCCTGGGGAGACAAGTTTTAATTAAACACATTAAACAAAAAGGGAGATTTAAATCTCCATAAGATCCTATATATTGGGGGAAGACTTATTCTTAGACCTTGGTTCTATGTAACAAGTCTCCACTCCCACTCCTTATCCAAATTTAGAAGACACTTTTCACAGAGAGAGAATTCCAGAAAAGTTTCTCTGGCATTGCCTTTGGACCCCTCCTGTACATAGGGGAGGGAGAGAAAGAGAGGGAGAACTTAATGCAATAAAATGGTGACAGAAATAAGGGCTCACTTGAAAGTGAAAGGCTCCACTCAGACTGAACTAATATGGAAAGGTCTCTCATGCTGGGAAAATGAGTTGAAAAGAGCCCATACTGGGAATCAACTCCCACCATCACTGTAAAAAATAAATATGAAAAACGACAACAACAACAACCACCGAACATAATGCCAGTTTTTAGTTTTAAACTAAATGCTTTGCTTTTGGAGAATTCACAGAAAATAAAAAAGATGGGGGAGGGGGGGATTGCTGGAAGACATTTCTGCTTTACTCTCTCTGAATTAGAGAAAAGATCCAACCCTTTTCATGGCGGGCTTACCATCATAGGAGGCAGTGGGTGGTGAGGAAAATGGAGCCTGGTATAAACCAGCCTTGCAAAAAAGTACCTCAAAGTACCAGCACCTTCCAGACCAGTGCTCTGTCCCCCTTCCTACTCAGCAGTGTACAAAGGAAAGACATTCATACCCAAGTACAACTTATACACCATGGACAAAGTAGGGATGGGGCTATTTTTAGGGCTGCCTAAAAGAAATTCCACTGACATTTAAAACAGTAAACAGACAAGAAAAAAAAAATGCAGTCCCTTTTTTTCTACGAGCTCATATTATAATTTAAAGACTTATTTGATAGCCAGTTGAAAATCATATGAAAACGAGATAAGGCTTCACCACCCTCAGTGAGCTTATTTCACAGAAGGGAGAAAATGAGAAGTAAGGTTAAGAACACAACGTGGAAGAGTCAGACAGGCCAGTAGAAATAAGAGCAGATACTGAGAAAGACCACACAGAGAAAGTGGGAGCCCACTGCCCTCCTGAAAATCGCAGGGTATCCAGTCAGTTACCGTCATGGAGATGGAAGGCAGATTTGGTGCATGGGAGGAGACTGAGGAATATGGAATTAAAAGCCTCTTTAAGTGCTGGGCTTGGGAAACTCACTAGATCTTGGTAACTCAAACAGTGGCCCAGAAGTTGATCGTGAATTTGATCCTTCCCTCCAGGGAAAAGATGAGAATGCCAAGAAGGTATAAATTGAACCACCAGATAGCAGGCTGATTAAAGCAGAAACATATTACTCTCCGTGCAACTGAAAGTATTCACATGTCTTTATGTTCACAGTCCTTTAAACACAGCGCAACTCAATAAATTCTTATTTATGTGATGCCATCAGCAGCAGCAATGCCTAGATAGTTTCCTTCTTTTGTTTATAGGCAGAAGGGGATACAATGCACGGGATTTTTTCCTTTCATATCGGCTAGTGACTGCCCCCTAAGTTGCAGTGTTAAGATGGGAATTGAAGGATTTTGACAGTTTTACCATACATCTTCTTATTCACAAAGACTTCTAATCTTGAAACTGGTTCTTTGTTTTAAATCAGGCATCTATTGATTAACCGTGAGACCCAGCGCAGCTCACCAGGGGCTGAGGTGGGGTATACACTATGGAATTAGGACAGTTAAACACTGAAATCGATCCTGCCTTTCTCCTGCCGCTGTTGCTGTAGCAAGCAGTTTCTCTAAGCTATTAATTTTATTATTAGCACACCTGGAGGCATTGCTTCCCTCAGGGAAAAGCAATTCAACTGTGTGTGCTACAAGGCTAGTGGCGGATGATCAATGGCACAGCTGGGATGGGACAGGGAGTTGCGTCCCGTCCCATCTATGTGAAATGTGGGGGTGATCTTTCTCGCAACGCAGGGGACACAGAATAAGATGTTGTTTCAGATCTCCCTCTCTCCACTCTTTCAGCAAACTCTGGCTACCAAAAATTTGCTTTTTGTTTGTAAAGAAGAAAATATGGAAAGAGAAGTCCTCTAAATTCCAGTCCTGACTCTTCCACTTCACTCTGTGGCTTCCTGCAAGCCATTTCTGTTTGTGTCAAACAGAGAAGGGGAGGAGTCACGCCCAGATCTGGGACTGTAAACTGACAGCATCCAGGCTTAAGTCTCTTTTTCTGCACATTTCTTTTGGTCAGTGCAACATTAGTCCCGCAAGAGGCATAAAATTTTACGCAGTTTTCAAAAACACAAATTATTGGCTGACTTTCAGAAAGCAGAGTACTTCATATGAACATCCGGATATCTGGTTTCTCACTTAAAAATGAGACGCACACACAGCACTGGACCTCGGTGGCCTATTGTGGAATTGGCCAGAGTAGAGGAGTCAATGTCCCTTTTAGAAATGCATGTATTCTCTGGTTCCCAGGGCTTCACTCAGCTCACAGCCACCCCACCCCCCCACTCATGTTCTATGCTCAGCCCCTGGG
Source organism: Ursus maritimus (assembly GCF_017311325.1). Classification (NCBI taxonomy): domain Eukaryota; kingdom Metazoa; phylum Chordata; class Mammalia; order Carnivora; family Ursidae; genus Ursus; species Ursus maritimus. The sequence goes on from NW_024423897.1 coordinate 8,569,771, forward strand.
CTGTCGAGGTTGCAGTCTCCTGTGGAGATTACCTCTATAATCATAACAATTTAAATCATCCAAGAATATTCCAGCATGAGCAACTTCCTTCTCAGACTCCTTCACGTCTCCATCTTCCCTCATTCTTTACTTTTCCCTCTTCCTTTGTCCCTCCTTGCTTCTGCCCCACCCTTCATGGTCCAGGAAGAAACAAGAGCTTTAGGAGAGTCCCTTTTATAACAGACAATATAGAATGGGACTAAGAGTCTGTCCAAGATGACATAACTGCTTTAAAGAGCTCCAGGTGATCGGGTTGAGGTTGCCTGGCTCATAATTATATGGAGAGAGAGATATTCATATGCTTTCTTTGTGTACACAGTACTGAACTAGTGGCCAGAGAAGCCCCAAGACACATTTTGTTCATTTTTCTTGTCCACGTCCTGATGTTCTGTACTGCTTGGGGATGTAGCAGAAGTGCACCTTACAACGAGGAGTAGCTTTTGCTCCCACATATTCTGCTACTGAATTCTGCCAGCACCAGGCAAAAATATTAAGAGGGTCACTGGCTCTTGTAATTCAATTTCCGTATCCTCCAAAGACCAACCTTCTCCTTCTTTGAACTAATGTTGATTGAGCAAATACTACAGGTAGGTTCTGTTCCAGAAACAAGTAATATGGATTTGGTCAGTTTACCTGGTTTATCTGGTTTACCACCAGAGATCATGGGAATGCACCTATGGCTTCCAGCAACCCTTGCTGTAGACTGTAAAAAGCCCATGCTTTGGAATGAGACAGATGTGAGTCGGAAGCCTGGTCTTGCTACTTAATAAATGCATGTCCTTGTCATGTCACTTAATTTCTCTGAGTTTACATACCTTGGCTCTTATACAGAACACTAATGAAAACGGTCAAATAATATTCCTCTCTATTAGAAAAATAGAAAAAGGAGCAACTGTCCCATTCCTTGGTGACTCCAAGTGCGATCTCACTGAATTTACTGTCCATCTTGGCATTCAGCATCTTAAGTCAGCGAACGGCTTCATGAGGTGCATGATAATACCCGTTACAGACGTCAAAGTAGTGTGAGCTACTGTTAAATGCAGTCAGAACTCAGTTAAGATTTTTGCATTTATATATGTATATATATGTACGCTGTAAGTAAAAAATAATAATTGTGTGGGAGGAATGGGTACTAAATGGAGATACAGATGATATGGCAGAATAATAATTGTTTAAGTTAAATGATGGGTATATAGGGGTTCATTATTCTATACAGTTTATTTTGAATATATTTAAGTATTTTGCAATAAAAATTGTAAATAATAAAACAATTGGTATCCAAATACAGGTGTGCAGATTAGACTACGGAAAATCAAGAAAATAAGATACAAAGACTCCTTCATGAAGTTAAATTTACTTTTCATTTAATTTAAAGGATCATCTTTTTTGTCATAGGTGATTTTTGTTATTTTTGAATATTAAAATACCTATTATTTTATGAAATACTACTACTATTAATAATACTAATAACAGCTTTCACTTATCTAAGTCTGCTGCCTAATTCTGTAACTGAAGTTTTATCAGAACACATCATTCCTTTATGTAGTGTCTGCAACTATTTTCATGCTCCACACGCTGGGTTGAATAGTAGCAGCTCTAGAGATTGTAGTGTCCACAAAGCCTAAGATATTTCACCCTTTACATAAGTAATTTGCAGATCCCTGATCTACCTTTATTCCTGCCGTAATATATGCTCAATAAAAGCTTCCACCTTTCCTGTATGAAAGACCAGTTCCTTCAGGTCCCTTGTAGATGACTGAGAACTAATTGGACACATTAATTTAAGCTATTAATGGCTGATAATGGTTTAATATGTCACCACTCCCAGATAAGACACTAGAAGCCCCCCTTAAAATGCAAATGTTAGCAGAAGGACACAGCTAATAAATCAATTCCAGGAAGTGAGATTACAGAGCTCTTCTGTGGTAGGGGACTTTTTTCCCCACTGAGATTGTCTTTACTGACTTCCTCCAATACATCCCACCAGCTGCTCTTGGTGTTTATTCTATTTTTATAATTTCACGGATCAGCATAAATATATCACAAGCCCACATAGGCTAGCTGGAATTCTCTACAAGAGTTAAACCCTTTTAGGAAATAAGTGATGGGAATATAGTATAGTTGCTAAGAGTGTGCCGTTTAGCAACTAACAGACCTCACCCCTTGCTCTGTTAGTAAACAGCTGTATACTATACAGCTATTCCTATCTCCAATGGACGGATGAGGACAACATTCATCTTCAGGGGGTTTGTGAGGATTAATAATAAATTTCGAAGGAAGTGCTTATCACAGCTAACATTTATGGAGCATTACTATTTTTACACCTTGTGTTGCAAATGTCAGTACCTCCCAGGGATAATGATCCCTGCTAAATTGGGTTTGTCCAGGGACCAAAAGTTAGTGTGTGTGACCTTCAAGAGCTGCTCCCTGTCCCATCCCCCTGTTCCTGCTCACCTTCATTAATCCTTGACTCAAAACCCAATTTCAGAAGAAGGGGAACAGCTTTCATAAAGTCACAGGTGCCTCACATGGAAATCTCTTCCAAATTTATAATTCGGTAACTCTGCATGCTATCTTAATAGTCTACAGTTCCAGTAATAAAGATAGGTTAATTTTGCATTAGATGAGCTTTAATGTACATTTAGAAATCAGAAACTAGCTTATGTGTTCATTAGTGGAAATCTTGCTTAAAGTGGGTCATGCTGAACCAGAAGAAATTCAGAGTTTGGGAAGAAGGAAGGTATTTTGCTTCATGTGTCATCTTCTATTATTCATGATGAGGGGAATGGTTGTGAATCGATGAGTCTGATACGTATTCCGACATATCACTGGTACATAATGGTTTGAGAGATCACCAGGGAAGCAGCTTTTCCCGACTGGCATCCTGTGCCCAACTCTAGCAAAGGGTGGTGGGGGCTGCGATGGTTTTATTGCCCCTGAGGTAAAACTTGGTAAAACCTTCCCACTGGACACAAAAGCAGTGAGGTGGCCTTAGCAGTGAGGCAGTCAGTCACGCCTGGAGAGGGCCTGCAAAGAACTTGGGTTCGAGATGAGTGCTTCACCTTTCTAAGTCTCAGTTTCCTCACCCAAAGAGCTAGAAATAATGGTCGCTAGAACAAAGAAGGGTACCTGTAAAGCACATTGCACGATTTCTGTCAAATAAGCTATAAATAAACTTATTATTTGTGAAGGTCCTTGAAGAGTACTTTAATACAGTAAACACTCAGGAAAGGGCAGCGATCGTCATCCTCACCACCTTCCTTGTCACTATTGTCATCAAAAGCTGACCGACAAGTTCAAAAATTACTTTTATAGACCTCATCGTCTATCACACCTCAAATAGAAACAGTAATAGGCTCAAACGACGGTATGAACTTCACAAGTTAAACCCACACCTACAAATAACTCTATGTCCCCCGGGCCTTTGACTGACTAAGGTTAGAGAGATTTGTATGTGAAAATGGAGAAGCCTTTCCTATATGGTGAGAAGAACGTTTTTGTTTTGATTCTTCCCCCACCTTTTGTCTGATCCAAATTGTGTAGTAGAGATATTCCTCGGGCTGTGTACAAAGGAAAGAGTTCACAGGCTCCACTGAAAGTGAGCTGAAACACTTAAGAAAACAAAGATCTCCTCTGCCTAAGTTTCCCGGGTGTACATAGGGAATCAGATTCACACCTCCATTTAACAGTCGCAGGACTTGCACACCTACAGTGATTTCCCAGGGGTGCAATGCTGAAAATGTACCCCAAGGTGTCAGGAACAAATATGTATAATGATGTCTGTGTCTCCTCACTACAACTGCAGTATACGAATCTTAACGGAGTTAAAAGAAATAGGAACTGACACTAAAATGACACTTTTTATGAACAAGATATATTACATGTTCATTCCACACTCCTCCTCCCCCCCAACAGAGAGGCATTTTCCCCTTTGAGAGAAGAATGCTCAGTCTGTGTTTCTAAGCCATGGTCACAGAACAGATTCAAAGGTGGGTGTTTTCCATCACTAATCTCAGCCTTGCCCAAAAGGGAAACTGGATCCCATACACGCCTTCCCCCTCACGTCCAATGCATGTACTGATGTCCTACAACACTGTTTTTCTTTCTTTCTTCAACCTCCTGTAATGCCAAACAGGTACAAAGGGCATCAGCATCCATCACCTTCTTGAATAAAAGTCCATGTGCCAAGAGAGTCAGAAGTCATCATTCCCTTTCACACCTCAGCAAAGCCTTAAAGCACTTTGATTTCCCAGCCATGGTGGAAGTGGTCAGAGCCCACAGGACAGAACAGGGCTCCTTCTTCATTATCTTCCCTCACTGATACAGCGAAAGGCCATACTTTTCATGTGATCTGTCCTGACCAGTGCAAGTTGTGTCAGAAGTCCGGAGAATCAGTTTGGACTCCTAGCTCTGCCACGGTTAGCTGTGGGCACGTGGGGAATTTCCTTGTGTTACCCAGATCTCACGGTCTTCACACTTAGACTAAGTGGAGATGAGAATTTTTTTCCTAAAGTTTTCATGTCTTTTACCAATACCAATCCACTGACAGTTACTCTGTGGATCATTGTGTTGAATGGATATCCGTAGTGCAACCTGGACTCGGCAGAAATGCCCTTGTGGTTGAGGGGTACTGCCTTCACTCAAGTGGGAGGAAAGAGGGGAAGCAGTGAGCATCAGCTTTGTTGTACCTAGGTTATGCTTGAATGATGCACAGAAAAACATATTATCCAACTTGAGCATTGAGGGCTACTAAAGAATTTTTCTTGAGAATATTACTTTCAATCCTGTGAAGCCAGGTATGGATGTTACTAATGGATCTGGTGACATGTCAGTGTGCCAGCAAGATCACCTTCCCTGTCCCTGATACACTGTCATGTTATTTCTGTGTAAAACAATCAGAATTCAAGTATTATGAGGTAGAATAGTTTTTCACAAGTGTTGAGTCTCACCCACTTCTTCCCTGCTTTAGAAGCACACTGAACAATCTACCAATCTGATCCCACTGGAAGTGCATTTGCAAGTCCTTAAAATGAATAGATTACTGCCATAGTGGCATATCTTTTATTATATAAATACACATACATACGTAAATGTCATATACAAATATTCTGTGTCTTGTTCTTTGCCACCTCGCCTACCCTGTAAGGCTTCCGCTACACCTATCTCCCTGTTATCAAAATGATAATTTTCTCCTATTACTCATATACATTATTTTTTTCTATGGAAAGATGACAATGAAATTAATATGATGGTGTACATCATATAAACCCTATCCCAGAGGGGCACCTAGGTGGCTCAGTCAGTTAAGCATCCGACTCTTGGTTTTGGCTCAGGTATTGATCTCAGGGTCTTGAGACCAAGTCTTGTGTCAGGTTCCAGGCTCAGCATGGAGTCTGCTTCAGACTCTCTTTCCCTCTCCCTCTGCTTTCCCCCTCCCTTGCGCAAGCACGCATGATTTCTCTCTCTCTCTCAAATAAATAAATCTTTAAAAAATAACCCTCATCCTAGGATATTAGCTGTTATTAGAAATATATTAACACGAGAAATCTATTCAAATAAAAAGGTTCCTTTTACTGGACTTCTACCTTCCTGTGTTTGGTCTTTGATCATTCTGAGTACAAAACCCACTAAATTAGCAAGAAACTATTATGAGTTTGTTATAGGTATTTGAATTTAATTTTTTATCAAGAAATTGCTCAAAAGAGAATTAGGAATGACAACTGTATTAGTTTTCTATGGCTGCATAACAAATTACCACAAACTTAGCAGCTTCAAACAAAACATTTATCATTTCACAATTTCTATGGGGCAAGAGTTTGGGCATCACCTGGATACTCTGCTCGGGATTTCACAAGGCTAGGATGAAGGTGATGCCTGGACCAGAAATCTCATCTGAGGTTTGAGGTCCTCTCTAAATTCACAGATTATTGGCAGAATTCAGTCCCTTGCAGTTGTAGGACTGAGGCCCTCAGTTCCTAGATGCTACCTGCAGTATCTTTCCACCTTGCCTTCTCCACAACATGACACTTTATTCCTTCAAGGCAATAGGAGAATGTCTGCTCTCCTGATCTTTCAAAAGTTTCACCTGATTAGGTCAGACCCACCCAGGCTAATCTCCCTTAAAATTATTTTTTTTTTAAGATTTATTTATTTATTAGAGAGAAAGAGACACAGAGAGAGAGAGAGTGGCAGTGAGGGGCCGAAGGAGAGAATCTCAAGCAGCCTTCTCAATGAGCACAGAGCCGAGGTTGGGTTCAATCTCATGACCCATGAGATGATGACCTGAGCCGAAACCAAAAGTCAGATGCTTACCCTATTGAGTCACCCAGTCACCCTCAAATTAATTTAAAGTCAACATACTAAGGATTTTAATTACGTCCAAAAAATTCCTCACCTCTGCCATAGAAGGTGACTTAAACATGGAGTGAAATCCCATATTCACAGGCCCCACTCACAGTCAAGGGGGAAGAGATTATACAGAGTGTATATACGAGGGGGCAGGAATTTTAGGGACTATCTTAGAAACCTACCTACTCCAAGTGTATGTGAAAGCACATGAATGGTCATCCACATGAAAAAAAAAAATGGAATACTAAGCAAAGAATTCCAGGAATGATCAGAAATAGAGTTTTCAATAAGTAATCAATCTCGTTTACAAAAGTATACATGCATTTATGTATCATATGTATGTATATGTGTAATATATATATATATATATATGTATATATATATATTTATTTATTTATTCTTGGCACCATTTATTGGTGCACTAATGTGCACAAAACACAAATCAAAGAAAAACAGAAAAATAATCACCAGTTATACAATAGAAGAACACAAAAGTAATTTAACCACATCTCTACATGTATAAATTTTTAAAATTGAAGCACGACAAATAGTTCACAAGTAGTTAATAAGTTTATCGGGAAGAGTCAAGCTTCAAATAATAATAGAAAGAGACAGCATTGTCTACTTGTTTAATCAGCAGTTTTTTTAACAATGGGTTAAAACCAACATATGGGTTGGTATGAGTTGCTGGAAATGGGCCCCCTCAAACACTGATGCTGACAGTGAAGCAAAGGGGAAGTGAGTGGGCCTTAAAAATATTTAAAGCTTTTGACCTAGAAACTGTATTAGGCTATCTGGCTCCTTCTTCCTCTGATGCCATGGTCCTTAGAAACCTGGTAAAATATTAAGGGGAAAAATAAGTTACCTAGATAAATCCTTAGAGATCTTACTGATCACATGGCTTATGTCACACCATGAGAATCAAGTAAAATACAGATTCCAGTCTCCTGCAAGGATAAAGATTTTGGCAAAAAAATTAAAAATATATATAATAAAAATCTTTCAAATTTCCTAAAAATATTATTTCTATAATTAAAAAAAAACACAGACATAAGAAATAATGTTCCAAGTGAGTATAAGCTTGGCTTTACCACCTAAAGATCCCTTCTGGGTGTGTTAAATTATTTTCATCACAACAAATTGTTTCAAGGCACATAGAACTGGTCATGTTACTTGTCAAAAATTAAAAGCTCAGGGGCGCCTGGGTGGCACAGCGGTTAAGCATCTGCCTTCGGCTCAGGGCGTGATCTTGGCGTTATGGGATCGAGCCCCACATCAGGCTCCTCTGCTATGAGCCTGATTCTTCCTCTCCCACTCCCCCTGCTTGTGTTCCCTCTCTCTCTGGCTGTCTCTATCTCTGTCGAATAAATAAATAAAATCTTTAAAAAAAATTAAAAGCTCAAAACATATAGTAAGTTAAAAATTTCCCTCCTAGAAATCTCATTCCTCTCTTGCTATACCTTTGCTAGCACCCCTATCTAGAGGGGGCATGGAAAAGGGTATGGGGAGTTTCATTGAAGGGCAGAGAGAACCTTAACCTTAACAAGAGCTATGGCTTTCAAGAACAACCCCAAGCTTGCTCAAAAAAGAATTTTCTTACCCTTGATACCATATGCCATATGTTAAAAATCCTAAATCACAGAGTTTATACATCACATTGGGGAAACCATTATTTTATTTTGCTTTTTATTTATTTTAGAGAGAGAGTGAACGAGTGGGAGGAGGGGCAGAAAGAGAGTGAGAGGGGAGGCAGATTCCGCTGAGCATGGAGCCCCATGGGGGCTTGATCTCACAACTCTGAGATCATGACCTGAGCCCCAAACCAAGAGTCTGACATAACCAACTGAGCCACCCAAGTGCCCTAGGGAAACCATTATTATCCTCTTTTCCCTCTAATACCCTTGTTGATCAAGGACTGTGACCATCCAAGGCAACCCTCTGAGGCTATCACCTCCCAGCTCCAAAATCTGGGGCATGATTCTTTAATAGAGATAGTCCAGTTCAGTTAGCCAAAAAGAACAGAACTACAACATGCCAATGTAAAATGTTACAACTAGGCAAAGGTCAAACATCCAAAGGCAGCCTGCCTTGAAGATTTTGAACAAAGTTTAAGTAAAGGGTGGCATATTGGAAGTTCTTTTTAGTTTATTTCTAATAATTACCTCTTCAATTTTAGGCTTTGGTAGGACTATTACGTGTCACCAGATTCAAACATGGAGCACTTATGCTAAGCAAATAATTCAAATCACAAATGAAAAGTTACATTCCAGGGTCCTTGTAAGGTATTAGTTTTAACAATGAAAAAGAAAAAGTAAATAAACAAATAAATACACACACACACACACACACACACAATTCACACCTTTAAATAGGGGGATGGGTATTTAAATTTTGGTACTTATATATGGCAAATACTACACATCCATTAATAATCTTACGATCTAAGGTTCCATGACTTGAGTGTGAACATTATAACAAAGTGAGAAAATTCAACAAGCTCTAAAATAATAAACTGGACCCCTAATTGTACCCTGTGGCTCTAGGAAACTAAACTCACACATAGTACAATTGCAGATACTTTCTTCCCCACTTTGTAGTAATTTAAATGGGAAACTTAAAGTCTCCTTCAGACCATGGGTGATTCTATAAACTACAGCAATTTATATAGTAGTTTTCTGGCTAAAGAGCTTCAGTTCATTTATTTATTTATTTCCCTGGACCACTTGATCGTACTGTCACTCCATCTCAAATCTCTAACAAGTGGCTTTCTTAACTGTGATCATTTTCCCAGGTGAGGAGGAAACAATTCAAAGAGACAAACTTTTTAAAATGTGAGTTGCTTCATACATGAAGATGAGTAAAGAATAACACAAACAAGTGTTGAAATTAAAAAGCAAATACATAAATCTCAGCAGAACAAAAACGTCAGGGATCCTTGGGTCATTCACAATTGATCTGACCTACAAATCCTAAGGGTTCACCTTATGTACAAATGGACCAGGAAGAAATACGCCAAATAATTTCTCCCCATATAGTGAGGTATCATGTTTTTCTTTTCTTTTTTCATCTTATTTGCCTCTGTCTTCCAAATTTCCAAAAATAGATTATTTCTATAATTTAAAAAACCACACAGGCCTAAGAAATAATGTTCAGGGTGAGCATAAACTTGGCTTTACCACCTAAAGATCGCTTCTGCCTGTGCTGAATTATTTTCTTCACAAGCAATTGTTTCAAGGCATATAGATCTTGGTCATATTACTTGTCAAAAATTAAAAACCTTGTCAAACTCTTGCCTTTGTAGCATTATAAACAGTTAGTTGCAAAAGTGAGCTATTTGCAAAAGCAGCATCAAAAAAAAAAGGACAAATAATGGTCTATTTCCCTTTTATACCAAGTGAAGGGTTTCCTATAATTTTAGCAGCCATTAAGATTTAATAATGAAGACTTTGAGATGGAGTCTAAAAAAGGAAATATAAAGTTAAGTGGCTCATTTTGTGTTTTGAGAGGTAAAATATTAAGAGGATACAGAAGTGCTATGTCATCCATCACAAACCACACGACGCTGGAAAAGTAACGCAGCCCTTGCCAGCAGTAGCCTCTGCTGAAGAACACCGTCGGCCTAGCGAGACTACCTTCTAATAGGTGAGAGGCTATTTCAATCTCCATACCCATTTAATCACAGAGCTGTTTGAGCACTGACTGCCAATTATCCTGAATTATGTGTCATATAGTAGGTTTGTGATCTGAGCTATAGTGCATTAGGGACCCAGCAGAGACCACCATGTTGATTTGACAAGGTTCTTAGAGCCGGGATGAATAAATTAACGCAACAGAATGATTCTGATGAACAGAAGATTGGAGCCAAGCTCCCAGAGATGGAAGATTAGTGACTAATCAGCTCTAACACCTGGTTTCCATAACACTCTAATAACAAGTCCTCGTGCTGCTGTGACAAAACACAACAGCCTCTGCCGGGGGGAAAAATGTGAACTAGCCTCAAAAGTTATGGCTTGGGGTGTTTTATTCACGACAGGATGTATTTCACCTGTTCTTGGAAATTAGGAGCAGCAGCAATCCTCCCCAACCCCACCCCCCGGCCCTCCTTATAATGGGACAGAGGGCAGGGATGGCTGTGAATTCCGAACAACCAGGTTCCCAGGAGAACAGATTGGATGAGAAATCCACTGCTGCTAACTTTACAATTCAACTTACATCAGCTACAGGGAGGGGGTGGAGGGAGAAGAAAGGAGGGGGGAAGAAGATGAGGGAAGGGTGAGGCGGAGGATGGGGGAGGAGGAATCCTAATAGCTAATACTGTAGGGCTGTGGAGTCAATTCCTACATTGAAGACAGACCCCAGGTAACAATCAGGTCTGGCTTCCTACCTTTAGGTTCAGGGTAAACAAATGCAAAAGCCCCCAGACCAGTACTCAGGTTAATCTGGAGAACATGTCAAGCCCCTCACATCTGTCACGTACAGCTAAGACAGAAGACACAGCGAAATGTCTCCTATAAAAGCAAATGAAGATCTTCGAATATACTGGGCATTGCCGTTCCTCACTGGACACGTGAGGGAGCGCCATTCTGGCCCCTGCCGTTCACTGGCGTCGAGGAGGCAGCCCTCGAAGACCAGCGTGGTCTGGTCCATTGTCACTCATCCCTTTGGCCATCCGCTTCTTGAAAGGCAAGTCACTAATTATGACATGTTTTGTTAAATCAGAAATCACTTAACCGAGAATAGTTGAGTCTCACAGAACATCTAAAATGTATGCTGAAATAGCATTTTGACATCTAGCAGATTTGAGGTATCAAAGCATTAGAATGATTCTCTCGCGACTGCTTAAAAATTTGTTGGTGCCTCTCTCTGCTAACCTCACTGACAAAAATCTACGAAACTAAGAAAACCCAATTAAATGACAACTAAATGTCTGAAGCCATGGCTGAGGGTGAGGGAGCGTTATTCACATCACAGAAGAAAAAAAAATGTGTAGCAGAAGACACACCATTTATTCTCCTGGAATTTTTCAAACATGATTTGATGCACCGGAATGAGATCGACACTCGGCTTCTCAAAGAAACAAGGCAGGTCAGACCATCTTTGCATCTCCTACTCACGATGACTGTTTCTATTCACACAACTGGACTTTCTAGTCACAATCTGTTTAATTCCGTAACAATCTCTAGCCAGGGGTCGGATCATCAATTTAGATTTCATGTTTCTTTTTTTATTCAGGTTATTTCCTCACATAGGACACGACGCTATGCCCCACATTTGGCTTCTCAGCCTGTGAAGACCCACGCTTTTTGCCGTGACTGACAGAGAAGCCAACCACACATTGTCCCAAGGGCTGTTTCCGAATTTGGTCTCCCAAAGGGAAGCTCGCTAAACTCCTCGAGGCTTGCTTTAATACCGACCCATTTTCACAGCTTCATTTGTTCTAACACCTGATTCCTTCTTTGCCTCAGCAAGCCTCGCGGAAGGCGGATTGGGGGAAAGCAGCTGTTTTATCTGTATTACACTAGAAACCATTTCCTTCACCTTGTGTCCAGTTCTTTCCCCCTGAACTCCAATTTAGGTCTAAATGTCAAAGGGGAGAGACACCTCCTTGAAATGCAGTATATAACAGACAATCAACCTATAAGATTTCATAGCTACTCTTTTTACTGTTTTGTTTTATTTTCTTTGTTGAAATATTTTAGAGAGTATTATTAAATGAAGTAAAGATTCCTCTTGAAACAGATGTTCAAAGAGAAATTCAGGGGGAGAAAAAGGAATTTTTAAAAGGGTTGATTGAACTTATAATCATAAAAGCCACACTCTGGGACATTTGCTGAATTCCAGCCTGTTAAATGTTTCATCTTCTTACCCCAAATTATAAATGCCCTAAACCATAAAGTGGGAAGAATACAGACGTCACCAATGTTCTGCTGAAGAATTACCCCCACCGCCACCAAAGGGGCCTGAAGATATATTCACAGCAGTCAATGCAGCTTCAATGGGAAGAGCAGGGAGCCATTTCATGTACACAAAGCATAGGTGAGAATATAGGTGTCACCACAGCAAAACCCTCAAATCTGGAGCAAGAGAGGCCTTGCCTGTGCCCCTCAAAGACACTCTGGAGATTTCTGAGGGGGGTGAAAGGAACATGGAGGTTTATGGTTAATCTGAAAACATGCCCGGTTTCTAAGCAACTGCAGCCCACAAATGATCTTCAAGAGATGGAACCAAATGAAATTCCAGTCTTGCCTTTTATGCGGTTCAACATCATAAAATTTATGCCACAGCGAACAGGAATTTCATGGAAGAGCTTGAAACCTAAGACAGTGACTACTTGTGGGTCATAGAGCTTTTGAGGATCTGGAGAAACATAAAAACTCACTCCAGAAAATTGCAGGCATTCACAAATACATAATGATGTGTGCATTATCTCATGGTTTTTGGCAAAGATAAGAATCACTGTAGAAGATATAAATAATTTATTTTGGTCATTTGTGATGTCATAGTAAAAGCCTCAAATCAAACTAGCTTAGTTTGGTCTGGGAACTTAGCTTCAAGATGCAGGAAAGAAAATGATATGTTTAATGGATTATTGTACACAAGAAAAGAGCCCTAATGAACACCCTTCTCTGTCCAAAGCTTCAATCATGAAACACTGACAGGGGCAGCGGAAGAAGGGAAGTAGAGAAGTTGTAAAGGGTCATAGATTGGTTTGCTCAATTTGCTACCGTAGGAAGGAAATCAAAGAAAGGATTTCTGATTCTGATCCTTGTATCTGGAAGTTTAAATGATCAATGGGGGCAAAAAATTAAGGCAACAAGATGCCATAGGAAGTACCTTTTCCGTGGGCACTAAACGGTATATCAGAAAATGAGGGAGGTTCTGTTCTTCACCTATAAAGTCAGGTATGATGAACGTACCTATCAGGCAGATAGGGAAGATTAAATGAGTTAATGTGTCTGAAAGAGATTCGCCGACTTTTAGGTATTGTACAAATGTCAGCTATTATTTTTACAAACGGCTGCAACTTGTAATAATATTCAGATTGGATAAAAACTCAGGCAGTCCCAGAGTCTCTTTTGCTTGCTCCTACACTAGCCTACTGACCAGCTGGCGGAGTCCGTGCTCTGAACCCTGTTTGGAGTGCTGAAGAAGTGGGCACGCACTTCTGTGTCCCAACAAAATCAGTGAAGCAGCTGAAGTCTGGAAATTCAGTCTGCACCATGCTAAACTAGCCATGACTATGTCATTTTGCATTTTCCAAATTATTTACACAGCGATCTTCAAAGGAGATGGTGTGCCTCAAGTTCGGGCACAAGAAAATCACTGGGATGGAGGAGAGAAAAGATGAAAACTACTATTCACTTACAATTCTTTATCTTGTGTTTGAGAAAAATAATCATTTTTATTTAAGAACAGGCATAACAGACTACTAGAGTTAACACATGTATTTAATTTATATATAACACAATTAGACATGTATTTAATTTATATATAACACAATTAGCGGGTGTGCTTAGTTGTTTTACTGCTTGGTGAGTATGCTCAAAAATGTTTACTATACAAGTTCTTTTACATAGGCAACATTAGTTGATCTCCCGGCTATATTAGAGCATTATTCCCATGAGAAAGGCAAGGAAACCAAGCATGGGAAAAGTGATTTCTGCATCACCTTATCTAGCAAGACAAGAGAGAATCCTAGGTTTTAGCTCTAAGGGCTACCCTTCAGACCTTTACAACCAGACAGGACCCTTCTGAATTCAGCTTGTGGCAGAAGTCACCAGATGGCATCCAGAAGGCTGTAGACCAGACGGGTGTTCAATCAGAAAGCATAAATAGGGTGAGGACATAAGAAGGGGAGATGGGTTGGCTTTCTTGGGTCTGGGAGGTCAGAGCAGCTCTGCTAACAGCATCCAGTAGTATGTACAGCTAAGTGGCAGCACGCAGTGATCTCAAACCAGTGCAAATTGATCATGTCTACTATTACCATGGACAGTCCTTTAAGTGCCCCAGATACTCAAATATGGAAAAATGAGACACTTCTCTCCACCCCCTTCCAACCAAAAAAACGAATACAAAAACTTGTTACCAACACTACATTTATGTATTATTTATAAATGGCATTTTCAGTATTTCTTGCACTTTCCTATCTTCCTGTAAGGTGCTATATAAATGCTAACTATTGTTTGTATTTAACAAGCCTCAGCTAGAGGAAAAACGTATACCTTGGTTTCTGCAGTCAGGGCAAAAAAAAAAAAGCTGAAAGGAAATTGCCTCTTCTGGGTTACAGCAACATAAACTTGACTTCCTCACCTTGCACTCTCCTCCCTGTTTTCTGGTTCAAAACTATGTTCAGAGCCAAGAATTCATTTTCTTGGATATCTTCAAAGGATCTGTTTCAACAACAGGAATTAGTATAATTCTTGAAAACAGCAAGTAATCTTTTCTTCTAAGTTTTGTGTACATGGGTTGAGTGGCCAGAAATGGGTCTAAAAATACGCTGTTTTTTTGAACATGGAGATTTCAAAGGCAGGTGTGCTTCTGGGCAAAAAATAAATGTGAGAAAGCTATGTCCTTTTATAAGTCAAAAAGAAAATGCAAAATTACCTTTAATGTGTAAAATGAGATGGGTATTTAATAATTAATTTAGCAGATTAGTTTTAGTAAATTAATTATATTGGTACATTTCCATTTCCGAAATCTGTATCTGAAATAGGTCTTAAAAATTCAGTAACTGGCTATTTTTTTCTTTATGGTTCAGGTGGCTCATATCGCTGATTCTGCAAGTCAGCCTGCTTGGATATGAGCCACTTACATATAAAATACATATGTTACAGAATCATAGAATCTGAAGGCTGGCAAAAATCTCTAAAATAAGCTACTGATCCCTTATTTTTGAGAGGAGGAAAGAGTGTCCCTAAAATGGGAAATCAAACAACAGCTGAGTCTGTAAATAACAAGAAACCTACTAAACACGGTGTATTTTTTCAACACATAATTGCTGAGTATGAAACACTGGCCTAAGTCTGGGTACATAGTTGTATTCAAAGACAAAGATATGGCTACATAAATGATCAAAATTAAGGAAGGTATTAGTTGACAAGGAAGATGTTTAACAATGTGTTATCAGGTCTTTACTATGTAAATAACTAAGTTGCTAACAGGGCAACTTCAATTTAAACACCTGTTTACTAGCAAGTATTAGACCTATCAGATTTGCACACCAGGAAATTGAGGGGAGATGATTTCCTAAAAACTGTATATCAAGTAAGAGGTACAGTCAGGACCACTCTAAATATCAGTTATGTGAAGCTGAATGCATCATCAAAACAGCATCATTTTCATGCTTGACCTTTTGTACCATCACCTCTAATGATGTGTGTGAATGTGAGGTATAAAATAGACAACAATGAGTGATGATTTACAGCAAATCACGGTGAAAAATAACATAACAGGCCTTTAAATGCAACCTTGCCTAAGTTGTACAAATAATGTTAGTTCTCCTTGCTTTGAATTTGTGGTAAAGAGGCGGAAGGACAGAAATGAAGACCTAATGCGAGATAAGGTTTTTTTTAAAACAAAACAAAACAAACAAACAACAACAACAAAAAAAAAACCACAGAGGGACGCTTTACTTTCAGACTCTCTTCCTAAGTTGAAACAAAATGTTCATATTGCTAAAATTAGGTATAAATATTTTTAAATGAATCCATATAATGGAAATGCACACATTTCGTATACCTTTTACTATTTGCACACCCAAATAATTTTGAACTCAAGATAGCCTAAAGTTGTTATTATTATTATGTTTAATTTTGGGATGATTTCCTCATAAAGGCAACAGAGGAGAAACAGAATCATGGATTACCTTATGTCTGAAATGTCAGCAACATAGGAAGTTGGTAGACTTGTATGAAAACTCCTTTTATTTCAATACCTCCACTTAAAAAAATAAGAAAACTCTTCTCTGACAATTTATTTGGGGACAGAGTAAAAAGGCAAATGGAAAATTAGAAGTCCTGCATTCTTTTACACTTAGGAATACTCTAAAGTTGTAAAAACAATAAATAACACAAAAAGTTTAGAAAACATTTTAGAAAGATTTCTAAAGTCATTTTTTCAAAGAACAAGTTTTTCTCTTCACTGTCACAAAATAGCGCAGAACACGGAAGAAAAATAATCAGAATGAATTTCCAAATTAAATATAAAAAATTAAAAACATTCAGAGTACTTTTAAAAAGCAACAATATTCTTTCAAGAAAATAAGACTTACGTAATGTTTAATGGATGCACTGAACTCTGTAACAGCATACTCAAAGAATAATTTCACATTCACTCAAATGAATTTTGAAAAATCATTATAAACATATAGATGTTAGCAGAATTTCTCCCATGCAGGACCTTTTTCTTTTTTCCAATTTAAATCACCATCATTAGCAATGCTGTTTTCCATCTAATCATCCAAATAGCAAATGCTAAAATAATGTTTAACTGAAATGTTTGCTACTTTGTTTAAATTTTGATAAAAAAGCAAACTGCACGTACATACTGAATTTGATAGGGGTTATTAGTTATCAGAAATTACAAAAATCTTCCTTAATTTAACTTGCATTATGGGTGAAATCTCAAATAAGATCTGCTACCTAAAATGACTTTTTTTTTTTGAGAAAGGAACAGAGACTACCTATACATAATACCTAGATATGAAGAGTAAAGAGAAGTGTTTTAATTCTAAGTCCCTTCTAACGAAATCTAAGATTTTAGGCAAAATGCAGTACGTAGATTTCTTAAGTGTCATAACAAGACAAAAAAATGCAAGCGATGCAGATTGTTGTATGTGTGCTGTTTTACAATGAAAAATTACTTCAATGTGTTTGTCCCTCACTCCACTGAAACCAACTCACGATTTTTGTTACATACAGAATTGACTATGTAGAATTTCAATGTTTCCATTAATACATTTATGTGCAAAAGTAGGAACTCATTTAGATATTTTGTTTCATCTAAGCAGTAATATTTCTTTTACCCATGTTGAGCCAAAGGCAGGTACAGATCTTTTCTGCTTTACACAACAGTAGGTCAGTTACCCACGTTGACCTAAAGGTAGGGTACATGGATCACACACGCACACACGCACACACTCTCACACACTTGCATGCACATACAAATGAGCTACTTCCTAGAAAAACCCGAGAACTAAGAAGAATCAAAGATTTAAAAATGCAAACATTCCTGCTGATTTAAAAGAATGAAGGGAAAGAAGGAAAAGGGGAAAGGGGAAGTTAGGAGGGAGGAAGGAAAATTCATTACGATAAGGAACAGAGAGGAGTGAAGGGCTAACGCTAGATTTGTTTTGATAACATTAATGGTTTCATTTCAGGGAAAATGAGGCCAACCAGTTCAGCATTTTTGCTGTCTCGGGTTCTAAAATACTACGGCCACTGTACCCAAACTTCCTACAAAATCTTTTAGGAAAACCATTGCTCACATATAGCCTGTGGTTATTTCCAGCCGATCTCTCTGCTGATCTGCTTGAAGACTCTCCTGCATCTAAGAAATGCTAGGGTGGAGGAAATGAAACACCTACAGACAGCAAAACTCAACCAGACTGTAGGTAAGTGGGCATGGCGGGCTCAGACGACTGACGTCTCCAGAGGGAATGAAGGATAGCCGAGGAAAGACAGGAGCAGAGGATTTGTAGATAAGCACTTCATCTGAGAAGTACCAGGGAAGAGGGAAAGGTGAGAAGAGCCAGTGAGAGCACCCAGTCAGATGGTACCCAGGATGACAGCCTTGGATTCCAACACTTCCTTCTCTTGCTCTCCCAAACCTGCTTTGATGAGTAACCTTCACATCTGCTCTGCTGTCTCATTCTTCACGCCCGTTCCCCCATCTAGGAAGAATATCACCTTTATTATTTAAAAATTTTCCACATGAAGCTGCTACCAGGGCATTTTAACCTCAATACTGAGCCCTGACCGCAGGATGCCCAGCTGTCCTGGTCTGCCCCAGACTCGGGAGATTCCTGGGACCTGGGATTCTCAGTGCTAAAGCCAGAATTGTCACAGACAAATGGGGCAAGGTTGTCACCCTACCTAACCATGCATTTCTTCTCTGGTGCCCAGGTCCCAAGGCTCACACAGTCACTCTTAACTAAATCAGAGAGAGAAATAAAAGGGAGTCAAAAATGACGTTTTAAGTATATAACCAGAAGTTCAGGGAAGCCTCAGGAAGCCTATGCCATCAATAAGCCTTATTTACTAAAGGGGAAGAAAAATGCCTGCAGTGTATAAATCCTATGGTAACTGTTAATCCTCTCCAGAAGAAATAAATAAATAAAATTTTAAAAAAAGAATGCAGCTGATAAATTACTTAACTGAAAACGTAATGCTCAAAGCAGTAACCACAATGCAATAATTATTGGACTTGATTAAACATAAAAATAAATCTGTCTTTTACTTCTCTCTCATCCCATTAGTACATACAATGAAAGGAAAAGCCTTTTTAAAAGGTACCTCATGGCCAATTTTTCCCCCTTAATTCTGCATTGTAACAAAGGTAAAATCAAAAATCATGCAAGCGAAGTATAAGCTTTTTCCCATTATCCTTAGAAGGGTGACAGTGCCAATTAAAAACACGTTTCCATGCAGCTCTCAGCAAATGCTTTTTTTAACTCCTTGAGAGTGGAATGCCTTATTAAGAGGAAAAGAATCACAAAGTATAATGGCTTATAATTCATCAATATTTCTGGTGAAATCAAACTATTGGTCTCATTTGAAATGTTGAAAACCTCTCCTAACCTCATTGACATACCGTTCCCTGTTTAAATGCCTGAGACTAAAATAAACATCTAATATCTAAAAATGCATGCTAACAGTATTGCCTTTCTAAAAGCAACAAGTAAAAGTTGGATTATTTGATAAAACATTGTCAAATTTAAGATATTTCTGCTTTAAGTGGAAGATTGTGGCCATATTTTATACGCATGTGTGCAAGTCTCACTGTGACTTTTTTTTCCCTCTGTGGAGATACTTGGCTTTGATTTTATTTTTATCATTTACGCTCTGAAATGCCAACACCACGCCATTCCTACAAAACACACTTTTATCCATTTTTTTTTAAGTCGGCGTTCAAGTTAGAAAGTAAGTCATATCTCCAGATCTCGTTTTGTAAAGGTTGTACTCGCCACAGGCTTAACACAACGGTAGGAGACAGCGTGGAAGGGATCGATAAAGTAGTATTACCCTTTGTGATGGTGAGTCTCTGTAGGACATTCCGGCTTAACTCTGCTGTCTGCGCTAACACTCCCTCCTTACCCACTGGGAGAGTGCACTAGAGCACAGCTATGGACCAAGAGCTCCAAAGAGGATGAGAAACTCACTTCCTTCACCTTGTTCTGGAGCTGCTTTAATAAAGCTGGAGAAAATGTGGATGCCATAAGAAAGAGTTTCAAATTTGAAAGACAAATGTATAAACACCCTGAAGTCTGAGGGCATAGGCCTTGACATTCAGACAAGTGTATGCATCATTCAGGAAGTTTCACTTTGGCAGGAGGCCCATAAATGCAGCAATTCTTCAACCTCAACATGTCACTTGTGATTTTAAAAAGCTAACTATTGTGGTTGCAGGGAGGCAACACTGCAATGTAATGAGCTTATATTAATTGCCTCCTTCACTTGCCAAGTGGACTTAGGGAATAATACATTAAATTTGCCTCCAAATGAAATGTTTATAATTTTTCATTTGTCACTGTAAGAGTGAAATTACAACTCTGTGGTTATGAGCGCTGCAAGGTGTAAGGATATGATCACACTCTTCCCATTCATGTTAACAGGAGAGCGGCTAACGCTCTTCGGGCCAGAGACTTGGAGGCTTTGTACGCTCTACAGCAGGGACAATGTGTACAGCAGGGACAATGTGGATCTGCTGCACTTCTTTTTTTTTTTTTTTTTCTAGTAAATGTCCTGAGAGTTTCATTTAATTCAATAGACCTCACTTTGTTATTCTGGCAAAGGGAGTGATAAGTAAAACAAATTCACATGTAGGCCTTGTGATACTTAAGCTCACTTCAGTCCCTTTCTGTGCCCCAATTATCTTTCAGGCCACATTTTACCACTTTCTCTGATAGGAATATGGGCAGCTGCCTGCCACTTGTCCTTCCTCACATCAAATACTCCTCCCATCAGACTCGATCTTTTCTCTGAGCCTGGATACCCATCCTAGTCCCTAAGATATAACCAAGTCACTTGTACCTCTTCATAACTGACCCAAACAATGACAGTCACTCTACTCTCGAATGCATGCAAATCAGTAAAGAAAGTTTTGTGAAGAACTTTATTTCCTGCCTCTTTAAGCAAATTAACTTCAAAGGATTTAAAACCAACTTAAATATGTCATTTTCAGATTTAAACAACTGGGGGAACCCTTCTCCATTCTAGAAGGAGAGAGAGGTAGTTTTTGGATTTTAGTATAATTACCTATTTCCCTTACTAGTTAGTAGTGACTCCCCTGTGTTATAATATTTTATAACTTATATTTACACATATCTCAAATGACACTATAATATATAACTACCATCCGTTCAGTACAAAATCCACTCATTAAGTCTTATAGGCTGCCAGGTGAAAAACCAGAGAAAAGAGACCTTTCACTTTATCATGTAGAACAAATTTATTTCCCTTTTGTCTTAACCTCCCCTGGCTGGACTTCACCTGGTTGTTACTTATGTAACTAAAAGTATCATTAATATGATTAACTAAAGAGACAGTTGCCCTGGGCCGACACCTTCAGCCATACTAAGAACTTAGAAAAGCTTCGACAGTTCAGTTTCTTTTTACCATGTCCCAGATAAAATTCTTAGCTTGAGCTACCTACAGCCTCTGAAAGTGAGAGGGGAAGTATTAAAAATATATTACCCCATCCAGATCAAGCCACAGGGATCACATAGAGACTGCTTTCTTCTCCATTCTGTTGGCTATTATTCTCCCCTACTTATTACATCGATAACTTTTTTTATGGTTTTCAGAAAATATAAAACTACGGGTAAGGCAACTTGCATAGATGATACAATCATAAAAGTAAGGCTTGCAGTCAAACGACATAAAATCTGACATAGAAGAGAAGGTGCACACACAAATGATCATAACTGGCCACTTCAGAGAACAGAGGTTTTGAAGTTAGATAAGCATGGTACCTCAGCTGTTTTGGAAGCATAGGGCTAATTTGGATTTCTGAGTTCCAACTGTACCTACCTTTTAAAGATGGCTAAGGAATAAATGAGATACAATTGTGAACCCTGTGGTCCAGTGCTCCCAAATAATACACATTTAACAAATAGTATCTATTTTAAGAATTAAAGGTATTATAACACACAGCCCAGTGAGGTAGAATACTAAAACGACAGGAAAAGTTCAGTGACTTTGGGAGGTGGGAGTAGCCCTACCTAGCTGGGGGGTTCAAGGGAGACACCACAGAAGGTAAAGGACTGTGTTTAGTCATAAAGAAAGGGTTTGGTACGTAGAATGGAGTGGGGAGAGTCTCAGGGGGGAAACATAGGCACATTCAAAAATAACTACATTATTCTACGTTCTATTTTCTATGTTAATGTCAAGGACCCCCAGGAATGTTCTAGATGATCAGTTTGGGAAACTAGGAGAAAGCCTCATGGAGGGAAGATCACCAAAGATTTACTATTTATTTGAATGAGGATCTCTGAATATTTTAGACATTCACCAGATCTTTAGAAAGTAATCTGGCAACTTCGTGCAAGAGTTTGGAATTGAGAAAGACCTCAAACGAGCAGGTAGAAGCACAGTGATAGTTTAAGCTTGAGGAAACAGGCAACTTTTATCAGAATAATGACAGTCAGAATAAAAACAACCTGACAGAAAGGAGAGACACTGAAGTTGTAGAAAATACAAGACTTGGCAATTAATTGGATGTGGGGTATGGCAGAGGAAGGGGAACAAATACAAAAGACATGCATTTCAAGTGTGGACATCTAAGAATGTGACAAAATGTTAAACAGAAAAGAGTCATCAGTGTTGGAGACGTTATTAGCTTTTGGATCACATAAGTTAGCTTGGCGCTCGTGAAATCTGTTACAGTGTTGAAAACTTAAAAAGCCAACTGTCTTACCAAGGGCCATCTGAAAATTAAATTACTGATAATAATGAATTTCTGAGTAAGTAAAATACCTGTGGTGCTTAATAAGTTTCAGGGTACATTTAGAATCTAAGATACAGGGGAAATAGTTTTAAAAAAATGAAAAAAAAAAAAAACTTTTTTTTTTTTTTAAATTTAAAAAGGATGAAAGCATTCAGGTTCATCCTCAAACAAAGCAACAGGGCATCTATAATATTTACACTGGGTACAAAACAAAACTTTGTCACATGTTAGTTTTATTTACTAACCATTGTTCTTCAGTATTTCATGAAACAAGGTCTGTATTTAACAGTACTAACAATGTGTCAAAACAGCAGTGTGGGAAGTGAGGGCACTAGGGAGTACCCCAAAACAAATCCACCCGATGAGAGGAAGCATTTGCTTCATGTGACAGAGAAAATTAAATCTTCATGCCTACATAAGTACATAAGAATAAGTCCACGTTGAAGGTGGCATTAATCTCAATCACTGTTTATTTGTGGGTGTTTAGACATATTACATGCAGGGTATGTTTCTATTATTGTTGTTTTGAATGAAGCATGCGGCATTTCATTGTGAGGAAACCAGGGAAATAATTTTCTCAGTTGCAGAACTCTAGTAACAAAGGGAAAAAACTACAAAACTCAGTTCACTTTATAGCCTTGCATGCTTAGCTCTGTCTTTATTTCAAGGGAGTGGAGAAAAGAAATCAAGAACAAACCATTCCCTCAAATGTTATTAATAACAGAATTTCTCCACCTCATTATACATTTTATGTTTTAAAAAATCATATATGGATCATTAAAAAAGATTAAGATATGTCTGAAAAGAATTTCAGCAAAAAAGTGGTTAACATTTATCATAGCTTTTCAAAACAAAATTGAATTCTACTTTATCTGAAAACTTTCCATTGCAATATTACTTTTTCTTACATATAAAGCCTGCAACTTACCTAGGGCACTATTTATCATTTGGACAACTTAAGTACGCCACACACACACACACACACACACACACGCAAAAATCACCTTGAGACAAACGAGAAATTCTCTCTTGGGAAACTCAAAACTGTATTAAAATGATAAGTAGCAAGTCTTCACTCTTCCTTCATTAACTTAGGCAGACAAGTGTGATATACACACACCAAAAAAAATCAAGGTTCCAACATGCTCCTGGTCATAATAATCATCTTTGCTTCCTCCAGTCCACAAAGTTTGTTCATTTTTACAAAGATATTATAAGCTGTGATGGAAAAACCCAGTACCCAGAGGAGTCTTCCAATTATCCACACAGGTAGCCTAGCCCATCTGGGACCCCCAACAGGTATGGGTCAGGATTTAAGGATTCAAAATAATTATTGCAAAGGAAGTGCTTGAATGAGTAATTTTCTTCGGTATTCTAACCACCTACGGTAGTAGAGCAGAGAGAAAAGCAGCAGAAATTTGGGGTTTCAAAAGGTAGCGGTAACACTGGAAGTAATAAAATTCAAGTTTGTCCATTGTCTTATGCAGGTGGTACAGAGATTCTACAAGAGCACTTTCCAAGCTACCTAGCAATCTCACTTCACAGGTATGTCTGTCAAAACAGTGTTATGTGCCACCTGCTGTAAATATTCACCCTTCAGAAATCTGCGCCCCACATCAGAAACAATAAGCCAAAAGGAAATCTATTTCCATAGTTCACATGTGTGTATACAGACACTGAGGCAAGGGATGTAGTCAGAGGGAGAAACGCATCATATCTTCAGACTCTGTTGTAGATTTTAGTTAAATCCAAAAATGAATTCAAATTGCTTTCTCAAAAATAAAAATCATGCAGAAAATAGAAAGAGACTTTCTTAGAGATTTCTCTTAAAAATATCAAAAATAAAAAATGAAGGCTAAAAATATCAATAGTTTCTGCCCAAACCACCACTATTCCATCCAGGAGGCAGTCCCAATATTAAGACGAGTCAAGAACTAGAGTTTTGGATGGTAAGTCCCAGTCTAGGTGTGGGTCCCCGTTCCAGCACAGCTAGATGAGGGGTCTTAGGCAAAATCACCCTTCGCTCAGCCTCAGGATCCAAACCCATAAATGTTAAAAATGACAAGGACCCTACTGAGTCTACTTATTAGAGGTTTAAGGAGATAGTCTCCAGATGGAGCTTAGCACAGTGCCCATGTCACATACCTCACACAAATTCTAGATATAAGGCACACTTTTCTCAAATGTCCTTAGAAAAGATCTCGTCTCTCAATATTTATATTCTGGTATCTTTTGCAAATGCTCTACATTAAACGTTGCACTATATATTCCAATATGCTATATTGTTCTCGATTGTTGGACTACTATTTTCATTTTCGAGTGCCTGTTTTATAATGTTCTTAAACATTTTGAATGTCACTCCTGCTGTTTGGAGAAGACATGCTGGCTTTTTGTGATTTCAGCCAATGTTCATGTGGATGCCACGGAGGTTGGTTTACCAAAATGGAGGTGACGATACTTAATACTGATTTTGTAATAGTTCCCTGGGGTATGACATTACAATACCAAGAGCCAAATGAAAATAAGCCCTCTTGAAGATCCTCCGCTGGTTTGTCTTTGTTTCCCATATCCATTTTCTACTTTTCCTGCTCTGTTCTGGAAGCTAGGAAACTGAACTCTAGACCTTGCTACCCCTGCCCTATTGGATTCAGCTAAAGAGAGGCAAGAGCAAGAGTTCAGAGGGAAGGGGGAAGTCCAGGGCGTTTTTTTCCCATTCTGCTTTCCCTCTCCTTCTCTCTTTCGTTGGAGCCTTCATGGTCCTAGAATTGGCTGACCTGCAAACCCACGAGGCTTTAGTAGGTTTTTGAAAGAGTAGTAATAACTTGATTGTGTGTTTTTCCCCTGGGAAAGAATTGAAAAGAATCATATTTGTTAATCTTCCCACAAGGACTTCTATAGTGTCTTTATCCTTCCTTAAAAACAGTATAAGCTATTCTCTAAGAAGAGGAAATCAGATTCCATGTAAATACTTCAGTGAACATATACACTCCTTTGATGTGAGCAGTAAGCAAGAGTACGTGTGAGCCCTGTCGTGGGTAGGTGGCTCGGGCACTGGAGGAGGTATCAAGATGAACCACACCTGATTAGTGTGGGTGAGGAGTGTCCTGCCGCATGTCTACAGACTTCCCACGGTGATAGATGTCCTTACCTGCCAAGACCTATGCTAAGCATATAAATCATGTAAAATATATAAATACATATAAATCACTTAGGCAAGGCTACTCTTTTGCAGGGCGTTCATTCCTATAAATGAACAACTGTGCAAAACAAACACATGAAGCAACCCTTTTCATATTAACTCTAACCCCAACCCATTTGACTTTTATTCCATGGCACCAAGAGGAAGGGATGTAGGTCATAATAGGAATTTCTTTTTGGAAAAATAATGGCTTTTTTTTTTTTTTTAAGATCTATTTATTTATTTGATAGAGAGAGAAAGAGAGAGAGAAAGAGAGAGAGAACACAAGTGGGAGGGGCAGAGGGAGAGGGAGAGACAATCTCAAGCAGACGCCACACTGAACACGTAGCCCGACACAGGACTCCATCCTAAGACCCTGAGATCAGGACCTGAGCTGAAACCAAGAGTTAGCCACTTAACGAACTGCACCATGCAGGTGTCCCTGAGCAAGTGAAAATTTTAATTAGCATAGCTGCTACTGTGAACAACAGCTAATATTTATTGACTCTTCAATATGGTCTATGTACTATGCTGAGTATATTACGTGTGGTCTGATTTATTATTCTAAACGACAGAGTGAAGAGAGTACTCCTACCCTTTTTATTTTACTAAGAGAGAAACAGAGGCTCATGGGGTTAATGTGACTTGCTCAGGGTAAGAAACGTAAGTGGCAGAGTTGGGAAATGAATGCTGGCAGGCTGACCTTAGTGTCTACAAGATATAATATCACTATAATACTAGCTCATATTTATTTATTTATAATTAATTAATTTATTTTAGAGAGAGAGAGTATGAGTGGGGGTGGGGGCAGAGGGAGAGGGAGAAGCAAGCTCCCCCTGAGCAAAGAGCCAGATGCAGGGCTCAATCCCGGGACCCTGAGATCATGACTTGAGCCCAAATCAAGAGCCAGATGTTTAACTGACAGAGCCATCCAGGTGCCCCAGTACTAGCTCATATTTAATGGACACTTATCATGAAGTATAACCTTGTCATGGTTTTATTTCCATATTTTCCTTTCTACAACTACTATCATCCCATTTTACAGATGAGAAAATTAAGGCATAAAGAGTCAAAGTGGATTGCCCTTGTTTACACTGCCAACAAGAGAACAGAACTGCAATTTAAACCCAATTCTTCTGACTCCAAAGAAAGCACCATATCTCACTGCACAGATGCTTCCATTCCAGAGTTCAATTATTAAACACAGGCATCATTTTCAATATCAACAAACATTTAGAGCACACTTACTATGGTCAAGGCCTCGTGCTAGCTACCACAATTGAATGCAAAGAACTGAAGTTCCTCCTATCATTAACCTTAAAATAAAGCTAGGAAAACAAAGCACAAAAGCTCATGAAAAATCAAAGGTTTGATTCTGTTAAACATAATTTTTTTAAAAAAATATTCAAAACATATAAAAAGTAAGCAGGTGATTATTTGAAAAGGAGAAGAAAACTCGGGGGTTGAAGACATCACTGGGGACTTGTACAATTTTCCAGAATGAAACTCCAGTCAGTCTTAAAGAAGAGAGGTGGGCTTTCAAAAATAAAATAAAATAAATAAAATAAAATAAAATAAAAGTGGAGAAAGACATGTAGACAATTTTAGCAAAGACAGCTGGCAAATACAGAGAGGAATCAATGCAAACTGAAGACAAGTTCAAATGTCAGCGGAGCGTGGACCTTATTCTATCAATGAAGAGATGTTTGACCTCAGCCGCGACATGATATGAAACACTGCTTGAAGAAGATAATTCTCTGTTCTAGGTAGGTACAAACAACTCAAACTTATACAAAGGAAGTAAATGAAGCTACAACTAAGTTGAGGGTTGATGTAAGATTTTTCAGAACACCTATATGGCAGCCCCTGTCAGCATGTTTATGCTTACACTGAAAAACAGGCAGATTGATTTTCCCTGATTAAGGCTGCTTCAGTCTGGTCTGATGAGTAAATACCCAAAGCAGCCACATGCTTAGCTGCCCTCCCTCTGCAATTACCACGTATTTCTTTTCCACTGTACTCAAGGTGTGGATCTAAATTTGTAATTCTTAACTTTTTCAGAGTAGGCACACATACCAGTCTCTTGATCTCATGATTCGCCTGCTCCTACTACGTGGGAGGGACCCTGATTCATTCATTCATTGTTTACCAAATACCTACACAGCCTCAGGCCAGGTGGTAGGCTTCAGAGATACAAAAATAAAATATCTCCATCTCTAAAGAGCTCACAATCTGCTTAAGGGAGACAAAGAAGTGAGCAGTCACAATATGTTGGCTGAAGTGCTGCAACTGTCCTATATACAGGGTGCTGTGTGATCGCATGTAAGAAAGCCTTCATCCTGCCTGGTGTGTTCTGCCATGTCTTCCAGAGAAAGGAATTTTTCACTGAGCTGTGAAGAAAAAGTAGCCATTCTCCAGGTGGCTTAGAAGGGAAAAGATATTCCTGACAGAGAGTGGAGGATGTCCAAATGCCTGGGAATCTGAGTAACTGTCAGGAAGAATGATCCAGAGCTGAGTTTAAGATAAGAGAGAGATCAAGAGCGCTAGAGACCACAGGGTGTCTGAACTTGATTCTGTGATTACATCTGAGTTCAGAAAAAAACACAGAGGGAGACCTAAGGAGTGGAGGGGTAAGAACAGACCAGAATAAAATTCATGTACATCTTAAAGTTATCATTAAAAAGATCATCTAATATTATCAGGCGATGTTCTCCCTAGTCCTAGAGAATTGAAGGCACCACATTTTGTCAGAATTTGGACTTAGAACTTGCTGAGTCAAAAAAACAAAACCAAACAAAACAAAAAACCACTATCCTTTTGTATTTTCCCAGCTCTGGTCAATAATGCCAACTAAAGAATTACCCTTCTACCTCCCAGGTGTTAACTCAGACAACTTGTCAGTCAAGAATTTGTCTTAACCAGTCATCCAGGTGGCCACAAGTGGAAAATGAAGAAATGATAAGGTTTGGTCTTGCCAATTACAGGAATTTTAGGCCAGATCCATAACCTGGCTTTGATTAATCTAGACCCTGGTTCATGATATTGAACACATGTCTCTACCAATCTTAGGCTCTGAAGACCAGCCGCGCTAGGTTCAATATTACTGAGAAATGTCTACTCCCTGACTCCAACTCCCTATGCTCAGCACCTCCAGAAAAATGTGAAATTATTAGAGAGGAACATTATAATATCACTGAGAACAGGCTGCTTGGGTATTTAATGGTCAGTAATAAGAAGGTTAACAAAAATAATGAAGATATTGAATGCCTCCTCCATATTTGCTGCTTTAATGTGTTATTTAAAGCTAACTACACTTTGGCAAAAAGTTTATAGGGAGGTGTGATTTACATAACTTTTCATAAAGATGACTCAAATTAACTAGAAAAAGATTTGGAACTTAAAACAATCAAATAATAAACCTCCCTTCCATATATGTATTTCTTTACAGTTTAAAGAACACAAACTTAATTTTGCTTGAAGCTCTTAACAATATTATGAGACAGAAAGGACAGATTTTCATGTCCAGCCGACCTTATCAGACACAGATAACTGGTAGGTACTTTCCAAAGACAGGTTATAAGATTGGTACAAATGCAAAAATTACCAGTGATCAGGAAACCAAATATCTAGGCATCTACTGGCAGCTTCATTCTGAGGACAGAAAAAAAAAAAAATCTGATTCTTTCCCTTCTATCTGAAGGTGTGTGTGTCCATGTGTAAAACAGTGTTTTGTAGACATAAGTCCCACCTTACCATGGACTTAAACTAATAACAATAACAGCAACAGCTTTAATTTGATATGTGAACGACCATTTACAAAATATTTCTCCAGTCACTGCCTAATACAAACTTCATTTTCATAACATGAAACAGGGAGGCATCATGATGTTTACTTTACAGACGAGAAAAGAGAGGTTCGGAAATTTCTTTCAGGATTTTGCAACGAGCAAATGTGGAGGCAGCTGGAGTTCTGGTACTTGTAGCCCCATGTCAGTCCCATGGCAGTAAAACGTCCCAGTTCTCCCAGTTAGAATGTCCCCCTCCCCTAGTCTCCCTTAAACTGTATCATACCCCTCTGGATGCAAAGCCATATTCTACCTTTCATTAACAGTATGATTATTTCCATATCTTACTTTTCTTAGTCTCTTCACTAACTAATGGCAGGAAAACAACAAAAAACTTCTGATAGGCCCAGTGTAAGGTTTTCACATATTGTGTTCACCAAACCAATCTTTAATTGACTTTAATTTGATGTCTAGATCTTGTGGAAGAGACAGTTATCGCTCATTAGTATGTTTGTTCTCTCCTCTTGGCGGTCACTCAGACCACAGGCTCTTCCTCTCCTGAAGTTCATGGCAGAGATCCAGCCAATGGGAACCGAGTGGAAACGAGGCCCACCATTTCCAAGCTGAGAAAGTTAAGGAAACCTCCCATTTATAATCCTCACTTCTTCTTCCCAGCTACTCATTTAATAAACAATACCCCAAGTACCTAGAAAGGGTTGAAGGCACAATAAAGAGTGAGTCTGGGTCCCTGAATCACATGATGGGCACAGTTCATTCCTCTTGCATCCTCCACTCCATTCCCTGCTCCCACCAACTTGTACTGGACTGTGTGATAGGAGCAATAAAGAAACCCTTATGACGTGAAGCCACTGAGATCTGGAGGTTATTTATTACAGCTGTTAGCCTACTCAGACTAATACAACTCTCCATTATAAAAAGCTAATATCTACAAAGAACTAATATTCAACACATCCAAAAGAGTATACATTGTGAAAAGATTTTAATAAGCTATTTCATATTGCTGATTCTGAGAATACATTTTGGGGAGGGGGGGAGAAAGCCCCACAATGCTGCCCTTTCAAATAAAAACCCTCCAAATAATGATTTTTATGATCAAATTTTCCTATCATAGAAATCTTTAGGTCATGATAGATAAATTCTATGAAGCACACATTGTAATATAAGACTGGTATCAAGATATTCAGGACATGCTAATAAGCAAAGCATGGATGGACAAATCTAATTTAAGGCGGTCCTGCTGAGTCATTCGAGATATCTATCTACCCAAAATGAACATAATCCATTAGCATCAAAATAACCAATTCCCCCAAATGCAAAGGGGTCTAGTTCTGTTCATGACTTTTATCAGCATGACATGTGGCTAATGTTCATTTATCAAACAGTAAGGGCATTGTTTTGCACTCAAATAATTATCAGTTAATGAAGCTTAAAAAAAAAAAAAGAGTCTCTTACATCTAGATTGAATTATTCTTTCTATGGTTCTTACCCTCGTATTCCTAAATACTTAAAATGTTCCCAGAGTAAATGAGGTCAGCTTATATAAGCTCAAAAGCAATAGGATATTTTAGCCTCAGAGCATAATAGCAGAATATTAGAACACATTCATTCAATTCAGAAATTGAGTCTATTATTCCATACTTGGCTACATGCCTTTTACAGTTACAAATAAAGTGAAGGTACATCATGAAAATATAATCTATAAGGTCCTCTTGGAATAAAATTCGAAGTCCCCACAATCCCACTTGATAAAAGAGAAAACAAAGGGTCTGAGAGATAATGTGGCTCACCTAAAGCCACATTAAGATTCTGTCCCTAAACTGAGGAAGGCATCTTCTGACCCCTTTTTGTGGCTGCTTGTTCCTGTGACAACCGAGATGACAGAGGTTCTTATGTTAAGCTGGGATACTTGTCACACTAGGACACACAGCTTCCTGATTTGGAGAAATGGGTTTACTTTTTCTAGCACTCCTCATGCAATTGCACACTAAAGCAAAGGGTGCTGGATACACAAGTGCAGGGAAGCCCTGAAAGTTCTCCGTAGGTAGAAGGCTAAGGAGGAAGGCTATGATGGGAGCATCCATTTCACAGAGGATTTGGAGACTTCGCTTTGTCTCACCTTTCTTTCCCTCCAGGTCTCTAAAGGACCTGGCTATGGAGACTGTGTCTACTGAAATCTTCAAAAAAGCTTTGTTTTGTCTTATTATAGATACAGAAAAATACTCCAGAGACAAGTGACTTGCTGGGAAGCCACAGCCAGCTGGAATGAATAAAATCGCCAAATCTTCCTGGTAATGTTGTAGTTGGGAGCGTCAGAGGCATAGCCTGTAGGTACCTTACTCAGAAATTCCTGTAGAAGAGCTGATTTAAAGTAACTTTCCAAGCTACGAGGGGAAGCGTTAAAACCCAGTACAGTGGCATGTAACAGGTAGAACAGAAAAGTCCAGATAATTCACAAATGAATTACCTTTTAGTCCTTCATTATTATAATTCTCAAGTTTTCTCTTTCCAGAAGATTTTTTTTTAAGTCATGCACATTTCTAGTATGATTTCATTATATCTGACAGGTATGTGTATTCACATTAGAAGGCCACCAGAAAGTCAAGTGTCTTTCATTTGGTAGGCCCACTGAACAAGGGCTACCATTTTTCAAATCTAATTTGGGCACTCTACTCTTGAAACTCCCCCTAAATGCTTGCTCCATGACTAGATGAGGGCTTTGTTGCATATTACGCCCATTCAGTTGACAGGCACATTCAGCCAGCTTTGGATGAAAATGCTTCACTTTAGCTATTATTTTTAAAAATCATGTCTATCAACGGATTGTAATATGGCTCTGGCAAGATATAGCTGAAACTGCTTTTCTCCCCACATTTTTCTGAAATGCACTCTGCTTTCTTTATGATGGAATTGGTCATGAGTGTCAGGCTTCTGGAAATAAATTTTTTTCCCCTTCAATTATAAAAAAGAAAAAAAAAATTACTTGCTTTGTTTTTGGCTTGGGGTTCCCTCCCCCAGTCCCAGGGAACTATTTCTTATACAGAAGTAAATGGACTTTGGAGAGGTATGAATGACTCTCTATTTAAAATTCCAAATAGTGTTCTGGCTCGTCCACCCAGCTCTTGCAAGATTGACCATATGTGAAATTTGAATGTAGATTACAGTGTTTCAATTTAACAAGATTAAGGTGTGATTACATTGGTTATTTTGTAATTTCATACTTTCTCCATTAAGGGAAGTCCGCATTTAAGATCATCTCAGTCATTTTTAATAGCATGCTGAAGCGGGGGAAAAATGCTTACCGTTTTCCATTACCAGCCACTTAATTTATTTAGTTTTTATGTTCTAATCAGTTATTTCTTAAAATGCAGCATTCCATATCTTCTCCACAGTACTCCAAACCACAAGCCACTTCACTTTCTTCAATTTCTACTTTCTAATCTTGTTTTCTTAAGATAAATCTCCCCAAATATTCATAGTGGAAGAAGAGGGCAGGAACAAAAAACTTAAAAAAAAAAAAATACTGGAGGGGTGTCTGGGTGACTCGGTCAGTTGTTGAGTGTCTGTCTCTCGATTTCTTCGGCTCAGGTCATGATCTCAGGGTCCTGGGATCAAGCCAGGGATCCAGAAGCATCCGGCTCCAAGCTCAGTGGGAGTCTGCTTCTCCCTCCTCCTCTTCCTCTCTCTCTGCCCCTCCCCCCACTTGTGTTGTGCATGCTGCAAGCCCGTGCGCTCTCTCTCAAATAAATAAAAAAATCTTTAAAAAAAATACTGGAATATTTAGACTCAATTTAAAATAGAATTTTTTTCTATTTACCCATTTCTTAGGGAGGAATAATGTATAATAGAGTGATTCCCATCCTGGCTTTTGCTGAATACTGGTGTCCCACAAGATACTAGTTTCCCTGAAAGAAGTAAATCATGGCCTAACACCAGTGAGAAATGCTGAATACCTTATCAGTTTCTTGGAGAGTCACAATGCATATTTGCATACTAAAGTCTCTTGGATGTCCTCCAGGAAAGA
This sequence comes from Ursus maritimus, assembly GCF_017311325.1. Taxonomy (NCBI): domain Eukaryota; kingdom Metazoa; phylum Chordata; class Mammalia; order Carnivora; family Ursidae; genus Ursus; species Ursus maritimus. The sequence goes on from NW_024423897.1 coordinate 8,603,327, forward strand.
AATATATTCAATTTTTTTAAAACAATTATATCCACAATGTGCTTGGACATAGATCTTTCTTTTCTTCTTGAAACATCTATTAAGATTTATCAGGACGCTAGTGTTGAAGGAATACAATTTGGAAAAAAAACAATTATAGCTGGAAATACATGGGTTTGAGGCTGTGTTTTCTAATCTCTGGCTTTGATACAGATTAGCTGTGTGACTTTGGACAGGTTACTTAACCTCTCTAACACCCATTTCAGTTTTTCAGGCTGACCAATATTTGTTGAGAATCTGTGGTGTGCGGGCCTGAGCTATCTAGACACAGGGAACAAACAGCACAGTAAACAGAAGAGACATACCCCACCCTTGAGGTAATTTGGGGTCACGTAGAAGAGACGGATGTTAAACAAATACATGTATAATTAGAGTGTTGATAAGGGCCAGGAAGGAAAAAAAGTAAGTAGAGGAAATAATTACAGGGAAAGGCTAATGTAGATTGGGTGGGCAGGAAAGTTCTCTGAGGAAGTGACAATTAAGTTGAGTCCTGAAAAAGATGTAAGATCTGGCTAAGCAAATGTGGCAATAAAATGTTCCAGAAAGAGAAAAAAAGCAAATGTGAAGGCCTCCAGACCAGTGCTGAATGCGTCTATGCTGACTTTCTTCAAGAGAGAAAATATGAAAATAAAGCCTACCAAGCTAGAGCTTTCTTCATCTTGTTGGATGAGCTCGTTGTATCCAAGGTGTAGCAAGAAGGCCAGCGTAGATGGACCACAATGCTGGGGGCAGAGGTGGGCGAGCAGTAGGGGCAGCTGTGAGCCATGAAATGTGCAGGAGTCAGACCTAGGTCCAGCTGCCCAGTACTCACACGAAGGAGCGTGGGTTTCACTCTAAGTGCAAAAGATATTGGAGTGGTTTCACCTGATTTAAGTTTTTTACAAGTTTGTACATGGAAATGAGGATATCAGTTAGAATATCGTTTCTTGATAAGGATTTCAGATTCCTCATCTGCAAGACTCGGGTATTAATTCTGAAGTCATACTGTCATAGGAAAGTGTTAAAACCTATTCAAGAGCTTGGCACAGAAAAGGGGCCAAAATGGAGCTCCCTGCTCACATGCCTCTCCTGAGACATTGAGCCAAACCCATCTAGAGACTTCCATAGGTCTACATTGACTTGCCCACTCCCAACTTTGTGCATTCCATCCAGCTTTCCGAGTTATAGCCTCTTGAGACTGTTTGATTTCAAATGGGCTACGCTGTGAGTAACTGCAGAGGCAACGCCTTCTCTACTCTACCACTCCTTCCCAGGGACAGGTGGGAGATACAGCACTGACTTTTCCCTATGAATTCAAAATCCCATCACTGCGCAGGGTGTCATCATGGTCATTTTGGGGTTCAAATGTGCTTGGCAATCGGAGCGGAACTGAAATGCAGGGGGTGTGAGGTAGAGGGAACACCAGAAACTGAGTAATTACAAAGCGCCTCCCAGAAAGTCTCCATGCTGGTCATTTGGATACTTTGCCTTTTTGAGGTCAAAAACCACTGCTCTAAAAACAAATAATCCACCTTTTTCAGCAAATAAATTGGAAGGGCAATAAAAGGATTCAGGGGAAAAACGTGGATTTAAGAGACTTAAAAATAGTCCCCAAACAGACAAACCTAAACCATAACATTCAGGAAGACATCTCTGTGTGATCAAGAAAAGGAAGAAAGTGATAGTAGAAAGTCAGATTAATGGTTACTTTCGAGGAATGCCGGGGATTTATGATGTGATGGTATGTCATGTGTCAGACTCAGGGTTCGAGTGGCAAGGGGCTGGCCAAATTCTTTTTCTTGACTTCAGTGGTGATTACGAAGGTGCCACCTCTTAATAACTTATGAAGTTATATATTTGTTTCATTCAGTTCTGTATCTGTATTTTACTTTAAAATGAATGATTAACAAATGAAGAAGAAATTAAGAGCAAACAAATAATAAATTTTACATGTCACTTATTTCAGTCAAGGCCATGACACAAATTTGCAAAGTCAAGAACAAAATAGAGCTCCAGTTTCACAAAATGACTTGATTTGTCCTGCAATAGGAAAAAAGAGAGAGAGTAATGATAGTGTCATATTTTCTGTGGAATTTTTCTCTCCTTTCCGCTTGCATATCATAAATCACGAATTAAACTGTTATTTCATTACAGAGTTTAATTAATGTATATGTCACTTAGCCGTCCCCATATCTTGATACAGTAAGACAAAAGTATAAATTAAATGAGCAACAGGAAAGCATTCCTGTTGATAAAACTTTAAGATGGATTATAAAAAATCTTACCTCCCAAACTGGACAATTAATTTTATAATTCCTTATTTTAATTTCTAAGGAATAATTCTACAGTATAGTTGATAGGCTTTAATATGATAAGTAATTAACTATAGCCTTTCATGTGCGTATATATATATATATAAACATATATATATATATATATATATACACACACACACACACACACACATATAATATACATGTACAATATAAAGGTATAAAAATACTTCCCTGAACTACATTTTTCTATCCTAGACTTCAGAAGGGAACATATATAAGTCTAGAAGTCCTTACTGATTGTGAAAGATCTCTCACTTGTGGAAAATTTCCAGGTTCTCTGATCATGTCATCTTTGGTTATTTGAGCACAAATTCTTTTCATGCTCTCATGATATAATAATTTGGTAGAAATTGGGATATTTCATATTTGAGTACTCTACGAAAATGTAAATTGTTACCTGCTAAGCAGGTAACGGAACTCACTCTAAATGAGAGGCTTATCAATAAACAAACCACCCTCATTTCACTTTGATTTACTCTATTTTGGAACATGTGGTATCTTTCTGCATTCAACAGAGAGGCCTTTTCAAACCAAAACACGAGAGAACAATAGTAGGATGGAAGGCATTCTTTGTACAAGGTAAATGGATCTACTGGGGCTACTATATGAGATATTTTTCCTACTGTAACAGACTGCCAAATTATCACAGCATCAAGAGTATGCGAGTCCACAAAACGGCTTTATTAACTCAGAATGCTATAGGATATTATGAATCACATCTGCATGAAAACAAATGGCAATGTTTAGTTCAGGAAAAAAAATAGATTTTCAGAAGTTAGTAATATTACAGTACTCCTATATAAACAGGTTACCGTGTTTTATCTTTTCCCTTCAGTTTTAAACCCCCTTAAAATACAACAAACATGCAACTTAAATATTTCAAAGACACCAAGAGGTATCCAGTCTAGCCATCTCTACTAAAATGCTCATAGACCAAGGAATTTTTAGAGTCATTTTACTGCAGGTCACCACAAAAGCATACTTTGCACTCTGAGTCTCTCAGCATGTGAGAGACCTGACTTGACTGGAAGTGCTCATTAGCATGCCAGTCCCCACAACACTCTTCCAGCCATTTCCCCACAGGGTGAGGCCCCAACCCCTGACAATGTAGTGGAAGGTTTGGATGCTCCCATCCCTGAAGGGCTGCTCTCTGACTTGAAAATCAAGAAGAGCTAGTTGTGAGAAGGGATAATAACAAATGAAAACCAAGAGAACTCTCACAGCTTTCACAGAAAAACTTCTTGGGTTAATTTCCATTACAGAATAACCACTGGTTAGGGTAAATCTAGAAAGAAAGAAAGGAAAGAAAGGAAAGAAAGGAAAGAAAGGAGGAAAGAAAGGAAAGAAAGCTGAACACTTAGAAGAAAAGCGACCTCTTTATTGAGAGTTGTGAAAGAAAGAAAGAAAGAAAGAAAGAAAGAAAGAAAGAAAGAAAGAAAGAAAGAAAGAAAGAAAGAAGCGCAGGTTTGCCTCTTTTCTCTTTTTCCGTTCTGTGTGGTTGAAGGGATAACACACAATATTTGGAAATCCCATGCAATTCAGCATGTGTAACACCCAAAAAGAGGTGAATGGAACAGCCTTTGCCAGATGTCATTTCTATAATGGAAATCAAACCACCAGGCCTGAAGTGTGGGAGCAATATCTGTGCATGCCACCTAAGTACTGTACAACAGGGGCTATCAATAAATCATCTTATTTGAGAAATCTCAGGTATGTCCAAAACATATGCATATTTTTTCTCTGCAGGCACCTCCTTCAGAAATTTATAAATAGATTGTCAGCAAAGTAATAAAGGCACTTGTTATTTTTATTCCTTAGCAACTAGACAAAACCCACTTGTCCCATCACTTCATTTGCCCACTAACAAGACAGCTGAAAGTCATAAAATTAAAGTGCTTTGCTATAGCTCTACCCAGACAACGCAAGAGTGACAACAGAAGCAGTTAGTAAAATGCAGGGCCCAGGGAATCGTTTCGAAAAGAAAGAGCCGGAGAAGCCCAGTGCTGTTCAGGCATATTGTCATTTTCCACACATGCTGCATGACCACAGAAGTGCGGCAAATTCCCTGTCAGTTTCCCAAAGCTTCCGGCTTTGTACTCGAGGGCTAAATGTACTGAAATGTAAATTAATAACAGTGACAGCGTTACAGAGATATCCTTGAGTTGCTTTTTATTTTATTTTTTGTAAATCATTCTAAAATTTCTATACTTAATTGAGGAAACCGCAGAGTGCAGAACCCTGTCAAGGCATTGCGGAGTCACGGGTGAAGCCCAGTATTGTGCCTCGGGTCATGGTCATGGATTTAGAGCGGCACTTCCCAAATCCTTTTGTTCATTATATTAAGCACAAGATGCTCTACAGGTTCCCTTCAAAAAGAGGCTTCAGGGCAAGTTTGAAGCCTGCTACCTCCCCTTCTTGAATTATCTCAGGGCACACTAGTGTCTTAAAAGGTTCTGAGAATCCTTGAATCACAAGAGGTTGCTTGTTTAATCTACTTTTTCAACATTATTTGACCGTGGAAATCTTGGGGTGGGGGGACTTCTTATTGTATTTGGATACAATATACCTTAGACCATAGTTTGGAAAATTTGACTCTATAAAGCAGAACGATATTTTAGCATGTCATAACAGTGCAGGTCTCAGAATAATTAAAGGTTTTTTTGTTTCTTTGTTTTTTGCAGTGGTCTTCTTGACAGAGCAAAATCTATGTATGTTTCAGTGAATTCTTAGTGTTGGATCCAGAAAATAGAGCCTGTTACACAACCAGTTACGTCTTGACCACTGCATTAGCAATATCAAAGAATATGACACGAGCTTTACTGTCAAAGTGGTTATAATATAATTAGGTTCCTCCAACAAGAAACCATGAAAGATTACAGGGCAATATGCATGACCTTTATGCTTTTATAAGGTAAACAGGATTGGAACATTTAATAGAATTAGCTTCTATCTATTCAGCACTTTCTATGTGCCCAAAACTCTTCTAATTACTTTATATGTAGTACATTTGTCCCTAAAGGCAAAATACAAATTAGGTTCTAATTTTCCCCCACTTTACAAATAATGCAATTCAGGAACTGAGAAGTTAAGTAACTTGAACAAGGTCACACAGTTAGTAAATGACACAATGGAAAAAAGATAACGCAGGTCTAGTTTGAACATGATTATGGATTTGAATTTGCAAGCATTTTAATCCTAAGGAAAATTCCCTATTTTAGTTGAAGAATCTTCTATTCTTTCTGGAAGACATCATCTAGTTTTGCATGGGTTTATCAGAGGGAAACGTTTTACTATCAGCTGACATAATTTCCCAACTATGCTTTATTGTGATTTTTTTATTTGTATTTTTCGGCAATAGAAATATCAGCATCCTTCGTGCTTTCCCTTCATTCACATTGCACAACTTAAAATGGCAATGGAGAGGCGCGGTCAATTCTATAATTACCTGTGTGGTTCATGACCCACTAGTAAAGTACAAAAGTATAAATATTTTCAGTGCGTGGAAAATGCTCACACGTTTTTAAATATATGCTCCAAACAAAATCTGTTGTTGGCTTATTTCGCTCCGATAAGTGTAATTTTCACATACAAAACAAAGGCCCTATTCTTCACCACATAGACACAAGAACAGATCCATTTGTCATCTTTATCATTTAGCTTTAGATCAATTGATTATTGGCAGGCTATGCCTGGTCTGGACAATATAAACAGAAATATTCATCTCCAGAAGGAATTCAGCACTCAGTCTCATTTCATGCACAAAGAGACCTTGCCCTTGTATTTCACTGAGCTGAAAGCAGCTTTTATTGATTTCACGTTGGACTGAATTTGTTACAGCTTCTACAGCAGTGGCAGAAACACTATTTGGTGATATGATGAAGTTTAAAGTAAAAACTTAGATTTTGAAAGAGAATAGATGAAAAGATGAGTATTAGGAAATGTTATAAATTCCTGGAAAGTCTGATAATTGCATTAATTTCAACGAAAAAAATGTTTAAGTTCTTTTACAAATTGGGAAAGAGGATTAAACATTTATTTCATTACCTAATAAATGCCTAATAAACACCAAAAACAAAACCCTTCTGTCTTCATTCTTAAGAGTCAAACTGATCCAGATTTTGATGTGTTAAAAAATATATATATATATATTGCAGCTAAAAGGAATACATCTGTGTATGCATTTGCTGTGATGTCCAGATCATTCAAAATAATTACACTCCAACATAGTCCAAGTCACTAAATATTCCCAAGAGAAGGCAAACTAATCTCTAGTAACTAGGACACGTTATTAGTGTTGGGACTTTTTCAGACATGTCTAGGAATGCCTAACACACATATCCTTAACATGGACTATATTTGAGAGGTTTCTCTTCAGTTAACCACCGTATAAACAGCTGAAAAATTTCTGGCCTGTATTAAAGCTGTCCCCCTATTTTGGACCCATAAAACTGAACATTGAAATAGAATTCCCAGTTTGAGAGGCAAGAAACTCCTTCGTATTAGCTTTCACATTACTGTTACATAAAGTCTTTCACAGAACAAATCTCTGGACAAATTCACAAGCAGGTCTGAACCACATGTGTGTAAATGTACATAAAATTATCATAACGATAGTTGAAGTTCAGTTACGCTGTCGACAAGACTTACTCAGGTTCTTAAAAGTGAATAAACTTCACGATAAAATTTCTGTCCCATTCCATGTAAGTTTCCTTGGAATAAATTTTCAAAAAATAGAGTTCATGGTACATAAATAAGTGTAAGAAATCAGAACAGCTTGAGAGCATGTATAGTGTCTTGCTTTTCCAATGTGATTATTTCCTGGACAAAAAGTAGCAAACGTTGTATACACGTGCCTCTGCCAGTGTTTCAAAATTGAGCTCCACACACTACACTGGCTTAACTATTAGGCATCTAAATGGAGCATGCGAAAAAGCCATCGCATGTGCAATGCCTGGATGGACATGGTGTCTTTCTCTTTTACTTGGAGCTGCTGAATGTAAAGAGAGTCAACAGGGATTTATTGACCTCCCACAGAGTGGAAAACCGCGTATTACCAAAGGGTTTGAGGTACATTTTTGAAGAAAAAGGAAAGAGCTGGCTTTTTAAGCGAGCGCTCCGAAGTTGTGAAAATGGTCCTTAGGTAGCAGCTTCAGAACAAGTGCTCCTCCACTTTTCCCCAAATTATCCTCCGAAGTCATAAATGCTAAATGTTGCTGTGCCATTGTGATATAAAAAGAAATTTATATTTGGTCTTTGTCCTCCATTCCTGGCACAGAGTTTCAAAACCCTTGGAATTTCCCAAGTGATAAGGGTGAGAGGACTATCTTTTGTTAATCATAGCAAGCCCTTGAAACCACAAGGGAGTTTATGTTAATGAGGTGATTTTTGGAAAGTCTTTAAGGATGGGGTGGGGCTGGTTGCCAAGGGAACCCACCACAGGATTCCAGGCCCACTCTGAAGTGGAAGGGAGAGCTGCTGGAGATTTGAGTTCAGTCACAAGTGATCTAATTTAATCAATCCTGCATGTGTAATGGAATCTCCATAAAAACCTTCAACAACAGGGTTTGGAGAACTTCTAGGCTGGTGAACACACCGAAGTTATGGGAAGGGGACATACCTGGAAACTCTGTACCCTTACCCACATATCTCGTCCTATACATCTCTTCCACTGGGCTGTTCTTGAGTTGTATCCTTTCTAACAAACGCGTAATAGCAAGTAAACTGTTTTCCTGAGTTCTGTGCACTCTTCTAGCAAATTATCAATCTCAAGGAGGGGATTGTGTGACTCTCCTAATTAATAACTCCTCAGTCAGAAATACAGAAGACCCAGAACTGCCATTGGCATCTGCAGTGAGGGACGAACTTATGGAACTGAGTCCTTCACCTATGGTGTCTGTGCTGACTCCAGGAAGTTAGTGTCAGAATTGAATTAAGTTGTAATACTTCCGTTTGCATCCAGACAGAATGAGAGGTTGATTGGTGTGGAACACCCACACATTTTGTGACACAAGTGTTGCGTAGGTAAAAAGTAGATTTTAAGAGCTAAAGAGCATCACATGGTCAACTACTTATTTATCTCCCAATACGCCTCACTTCACTCAATGGACATCTTGTTGAAAGCAGGCATGTTCATGAAAGTTCCCCAAATGAAAAATAAAACACTGTTCAGAAATTCCCTTTTCATTTTTAGTTGATCTCTACTTGGCATAGATTCCCAAGATCTCCTTTATTGACCTCTATCCTCCCAATCTGCTTTCAAGAAATAAAAGATTTTCCAATACTTAGTGATCCCTATTGGAGGAGGAGTTTGCTAAAATAAACTTTAAATCCATAGATTACTAAAATACACTAGGAGAAACTCCAAGGATATCTGTGTTATAGTCTTGGTTCAACCACCTGATAGACCCTGAGTTACTCTGAAGTGAGTTTTGGGGAAGATTATCACCAATCTGAGAAGACTGTTCTGATAATTACATTAAATCATGTGTTTATGTGGCCAGGCTCACCCCATCATTTTCTTGGAAATGACATTTTAATCATACTATATTGGCTTATTATATTACACATAATTGTACTTACAAACATTGCCAGGAAAGAACTTCTACATCATCCAGATGCAGAATAAAGTCCTGTGAGAGGTTTTACAGGGTAGTCTGAAATCTAAACTACCTGAGTTCGAATGTCAGCTAAACCGCACATAAGATGTAGGACCCTGGACAAATCATCTAACTTCTATTTGCCTCACTTTCCCCATCTACAAAAGACAGAAACCATATTTGATTGGGTTGCTGTGAGAACTACACGAGTTGATCACGTTAAGCACTTAGCAGAATCGCCGGCATAGCAAGTGCTATGTAAGTATCAGTTAGGATTACGAGAGCTTAAAGAAGACAGTTCCTTTGGAACTTGCAATTTTAGGACCAGAACACTGTTCTGGCCCTAAGATGTGTTTTGAAAACAAGATGATACACTAATTAAATTTAATTGAACCCAAGCTTGAATATTTAAGCTTGTTACATAGCAATAATTTTTCCCCCTATAATGATGATTTTTCTCTGAACTGTCAGAAGCAAGCTTATAACAATCCTAATAATAGCAGAAATTAAGACTGCACCACTAGTTTAACAACATAGGTGACCATTAAAGTGCATTGAGATTTTATGGTAAAGGTTCTCAAGGAAAGGGAGGGACAGGCATGATCAGAAATGAGCAGGCCCAAGAGAAGATAAAAGGAAATGGACAGTGTATTTCATGTAGTGAAACCCAACACCTAGAGTAATTTTTTTTTAAATCCTGTATATTTTCTCTCCCTTTTCTAATTTATGGTTGCTCTTCAGTGGAGACTTCTTTATAATAGTCATTGCAGAGTTTTCTTTGAGTGTTTCCTTTTTCTCCTCCTTCCTGCCTCTCTTCCTTCCTTTCCTTCCCTTCCTTCCTCCCTTCCTTCCATACAGCATTGACAAGGGCTGCCTTGTGCCATGTACTCCAATAGGCATTAGAGTCAATCAAACACAATCCTTGCCTGCAAGATCCTCACACGTCTAAGTGGAAGAGACTGGCACACAAGCAGATCGTTACAGCCAACGCAATTAGTACGCAGATAATCACAGATGGAAGCAAAAATGTGGAAAGAGTAGACTGAGGAGGGTTGGAAGGAGAGATACGGAAGGTTTTCCGAAGGAGGAACTGATTGAGTCTTCAAGAATTAGTAGAAATTAGCTTGAGGGTACAGGAGAAAAGGGATCAGGAGAGCCTGATGGGTGATCCACACAGATGGGAAAGCTGACAAAGGCAGGGTATTGAGGAGCCATGTGACCTGTGTAGGGGACTGATAATCAGGTCTGTGTTACTGACTATCTATACCCTGAACATGTTCGAGGTTTCAGACAAGCACACTGTTCTTTAAAATTTCCCACATAAAATCATGTAGAAGCAAAATTGTTATCTAGTATTTTTGAACATGTACATTTTTCAGAAACACACTAGGTCATATTTCTGGCTGAAAAATCTACTGTATAAATAATAAAGACCTAATTTGTGTCAGACTGTCCTGGGCACTAGATCTAGGAGTAAAAAGGACAGGTTTGATGGAGGTTATAGCCTAGAAGGTGAGAAGAAAAATACATAGATACAGTTCAACAGCCTAAAATGAAAATACTCGTTTTCATTTTAAAATAATGAACTAGTTCTAATTTAAACATCAAGGGGTATTCGTGAATTAGCTGAACATTTGTCAGGGACTAAGTTCCTTCCTAAGCTTAGTGAAAAGTTTTACTGTTGAGATTTAGTTTATTTATTTGTTCAATTCACCCGTATTCATTGAGCGTTTACTACAGTACAGAATATTAAATTAATTGAGTTGTTTGGACTAGATCCACAAACAACATGGGCAAAGAAAAACTTTGAATTCCTTTTTTTCCCCTTTTCATTCCTCTGATACCAGCAGTAGAAAAACAATCTTTGATTCCTGTCTCATCATAAAGATTTCATGAATCTAAGAATGCACTTGAGTATCAGGAAAATAATTGATTAGAAGGCAAGAACTGCAGCAGCCTGGTCATATTCACAATTCTTTCTCTTAACTAAAATTTACCGATGTTTGTATTTTTTTAATGATTCATTTAAACTATCTAAATTAAAAAAAAATACATCAGGGTGTCTATGTAAACACTGGTAGCCCAGTGGCATTTTTAAAGAAATACATAAACCCAATGTGGGATCTTTAATGGACACAGAAGTCATGAAACCACAATAAGAAATGTAATGCCAACCACAAGTTATCTAATATTTCAGAGATAACAACATCCTGTAATGTTGTACAATAATTTTAAGGCACATTGAACATAGTTGTGCAATTATCATAGGGGGAAAAAAAAGTCTGCACATTTTTGTGATTTTTCTTTTTTGACACATTAATTGCTCCTCCATACACAAGGAGAACAAAAGCAGCAGCATGCCATATTTATTCAATGAAGGGTGAGCCACAGGGGTTGTGGAACATTCTTTCTCCAACACTAGCCAAATTATCTCAGTGCCCAACTTGTAAGAGGCTGCAATAATACTCGATCATTTCAGAGTGCTGGTAGGTTATGCATCATTTTAACAGCACGATGGCAGATTGTGATCATCTTCATGTTATAGGAATCTAGAGATAAGTGGCAGGCATGGTGAGTCATTTTCATACATCCTCATTCTGCATGAAAACCTTAAAGAGATAGTCAGAAATTGTTCTCTTCTGGCATGCAATGCTCATTAACTCCAAGAGTAAGGAGGCTTGTATATACCTGAAGGGTCACTGGAGAAGTAATCGAGGCTTTTGGTGTTCATTTTAAAGAACACCCCAAGGGAGAGTGTGTATAGTCTCTAAAACTGATAATGTGCTATGTCTCAGAACAAGGAAACTTAAATAAAATGGATCGGAAGCTCCATCAGGGCAGGAGTAATGTCAACTGCATTTACTGACTCGTACCTTCCGCGCCTGGCACAGTACTAGAAATTTACAGGTGTTTAGTAAATACTGTTACAATGAATGATGCATGAATGAATGCACGGACAATGGATATATTATAAATGCCCGAAGTGTATGTTGGTGTTAGCTTTGCTCATGTAAACTATCCCCTGTAAGTCTGAGAAACTGGATATTTGGCCACTAAAATACATCTTAAAAAGTAAGAATTTTTTACTTGTCATCATAATGTATTTGTATGCACTGAACAGCTACTGCTTAACCACTTGAATAAAAAAGACATTCAGCATGTTTATGCCAATTCAACTGCCATCAACATCCGAATACCCACAAAAAATCATCATCAGAGATAATCAGTTCTTTTGGTAAAGGCACAAAGCAGTTTGGAAAAACTTAATTGAAAACTGGACACAACTGGATGATGATTGATGATGAATGCAATGGTGATGAATTAATTTATTTCTTAATGAGCAGGCTCAGATCCTTCATTTCCTCTAAGAGATTAGCATATTTAAATACAATATGTTATGTTTCCCTATAAGATCTAATCTTTTAAGCACTATGCCTAGTTCAAAGACTATTTTAATAAAAGAGAAAGGGATAAAAATAATTCTGTGTACAACCAAAGCTATGGAAGCGCATGTTTTAGGAAAAGGTGTGCCTGTAAATATGCTCTATATTTGAAATACAGATGTTACACTTAGGTTCTGCTGAACCACTACGTCAAAAAAATCAAGCTCAAGGCATATATCACCGAAAATGGGTTCCTCCATTCCTCATAATGCCACAACTATACCATCTAGTCTCCTAAAAACAATACCCTATATTTTATATTAAATGATGATTATTCCATTTTTCTGTTTCTCTCTTCCTTGTGCATGTCTTTTTTTTTTTTTTTTTACTTTAATTTCTTTTAGGTCTAATTAGTTTCCCTTCTCTTCGGTGTCCTTTCGAGGCATCTTAAAAGCAGAGATGAGGGATTTGATTTCAAATCAGTGTGACACAAGAGTTAGTGAAGGATATCAGAGAATAAAGGAGTCACTTCACTGGAATGGCATTCGGGGCATTAGAGTCCATTTTCAGGCTTGAGGCAGTCGAGCTGGACACGACTGATGCTTCTCTATCATCTGCGTTGGTAAATATAGATTCGAGTTGGATTGTTCCCTTCTTCGATTATAAACACTTTACAGAGAGAGCACAAGTCTTTCATTTCATCTCCACCCCCCCAGTACTTGGTAAACTGTGTCCACAGTGTTCTCAGAAGAAAGGCGACGTCCAAATTTAAAAACCAAACCTGTTTTATACAGAAGCCACAGAAACTAAAGTTATCAAGAGATCTCCCAAGTCTGGACAGAGAAGAATATTGAAATGGAAACTTCCCCAAGGATCTCATCAACTCACTTGGGGCACCAAGAGATCACCTGGGGCAATGTGAATTAACTCTTAGTTAATGGAATTTTTGACCAACCAGAATTCCTGTTGCCTTACCATTCAAGATAGCAAAGCTTTCATTGTAATAGTGGCATTCATAACAAGACAAGTTAGCCCATATTGTCAGCTCCATAAATAATTGGGTCCCAGAAGGACTGGCAGAGAGCTTTGGTGATATACAGCTACCAAGTACACTGACAAATTGTGATCAGGCTGCCTTTGTTCGAAAAGCAGCCCGTCTCATATACACTCAGAATGGCAGGGGAATTGTGCAGCATAAAGCAGTCCGATAAATGAAGCTCCCATCTGTCACAGGGAGTTCCACCCCAGGACAGAGGTCACCGGATAATAATAATAATGATGAGAGCAATAATGTGAATAATGACATCATCATAATAATAGGTGAACGAGCTGTAAAGAGTACAAGGGGTGCCTATTGTCAACTCGGTTGCACTGAAGGGGAACTTTGACTGTCTTCCCAGAAGATGGGCAAATCAAATTCAAATGGCTATTGTTCTCAACAGGGGCAGAATCAGTCATAGGATTTGCAGTGCCATCGGCATCCTGTGACACAAGGCAGCTGGGTGACAGAAAGAATCTGTCAAAAATCACTACTGTGCTTGACCCAATATGGGGAGGTGCATTGAGAAAATGCCCTGGTTCAGAGTAGTACTAATAAAATAAGAATGTCTTAAACCCCATACATGCATTAATACTTCTCTAACTATCGAGTCCACTGAACGAACAATAAAAGGCTGGCCATTTCTATTAACTGATAACTTGGCTGATAGAACCTGTAAAATTCTTCATTCCTCCTCCATTTAGTTCTTGGAGGTTGGGGGGGGTGGATTAATTTGTGGAACATCTGCTATGGGAAGCCTCTTGTTTTACATACATTATCTGTGGAGTTAGCAGTATTATCCCCACTGTAGGGGTGAGAAACTGGGAGAATAATCTTCCCAAGGATATACGGATAGCAGTCGGCAAAGTCAGAATTCCCATCCAGCTCCAACTCCCTCCATAGTTCATACCCTGTGGTAGGTTGGATAATGGTCCCCTGAAAATGTCCATGTCTGAATCCCCAGCACTGTGAGTGTGCTAGTGATAAAAAGGACCTTGCAGATGTGATTAAGGATGATGAGACAGGGAGAAGATCACGGATTCTCCCGGTGGGCTCAACAGCACAAGAGTCTTTATAAGAGGGAGGCAGAGAGAGGTTCTAGAGAAGAGGTGAAACTGCTGTGGCAGAAGCAGAGATGGGAGTGATGTGGCCAAGAGGGAAAGAATGCCCACAGAGCGTGGAAGTTCAAGAACCAAGGAGCAGATTCTCCCTTGAAAACTCCAGAAGGAAACAGCCCTGGTGACGCTTGGAATTTAACTCCCTAAGACTCATTTTGGAATTCCAACCTCCAGAACTGTGAGAGAATACGTTTGTGTTATTTAAATCACTAAACTTGCAATGATTTTTTAGAGCAGTGCTAGAAAACGAATACCCCCAGGGGCAATGCCTTCATAACCGATGACTGAGCAAACAGGCTGCTCTAGCATTAAGGGACAAAAGTCATCTCTGCCACCTCGATTTAATTAATTAGCATAGAGCTGCGTGGGTGGGGGACTATAATAAGCAATTTCCTCACAAAGGTAGGGGGAAAGAGATGCCGTCCTTCCTAATGGATCCCGTTGATCTCTTGATCTATGGAATCTGAATCACCCTCCTGGGAGTGTTAACTGTTGAGCAAATCATGACCAGCATGTAACGCTACCTAATTCATTGCGGAGAGAAACCAAAAAATGATCTAAGAGAAGGGAAACTTTCTAGACTTCTCCTTTTTAGACGTAGTTTATTGTACATTGATTGTAACTCAAGAGAATGAACAGGGGCCAGAACAAAGCACCAGGTTTCCTTCTGAGACAACAGTTTACCTAATCAAAACTTCTCAAACAGCTGGAATGTGCAGGCCCTGTTTCTGAACCTCTTGCCACCTGCAGCATGGAGCTTTGCCCCTCGGCCTCAGGCGAGGAACAAGAGTGCGTTCCACGGCAGCGGGAAAGGAGAAAGACAGCCTCCCCCAGGCTCACGCAGGACTGCGAACTGCTGCCACCACCAGTGTAGTCACTGCCATTTTAAATATTTTTTTTTCAAAATTAAAAATATTTAATGAGATGTTTACGTCACACCCATTTGGGGAAACTAAGCTTTTATTTTAAGTATGAATAATACAGCTGCTTGGGTTTTAAAAATCTCCTAATTTCAATGTGAATACAGCACAGCTGCCTTGATGAGTGATCACAGAAGGCTGGCAGTGCCATTGGTTCAAAGTTGGAATATGTAATGACGTCTCATAGTCAATGGCTCCTTTTTAAAAATAATGCTCGTTTGCCAGCACTGCATTGGTCCACAAAGGTGCCGGTCAACCGTGGCTCATATATAAGCCAGGCAGAGCAAAGCATGTGCGAAATGTGAAGTGTGGAATATATATATGTGGATATATTTGGTTCTTTTAAAAGCAGTGGTCATCCATCCTCATATGGCTTTGTAAGAATCGGCTTCGTTAGCATCAGCTGCACACGTTACTCTTGCATGATGTAAAGCTCCCATCATCTGACATTTTGTTCTAAAAACTATTTTCAAAATGTCAGCAAGTCTCCAGACTTCAACTCAGTGGTTAAGGCCTACTCAAAATCTGCTACTAGCAACCACTTCGTGGTTGGTGTGGGTTTCCCCCCCCACCCTCAGTGAATATTCATACAGGAAAGAGTTCACTGTTAAGATACCGAATGAAGTGAAAATGTTTTTTTCTTGCTTTTAATCCCACAATATATAAGACACCGATCTCCAGCTCCAGAAAATATTCACAAAGGAAAAAATCACACTGAATGAAATTATAATAAAGGACATAAAATATAGGCATTCCACCAAATGGCAGTAAGGCATACAAAAACCATTAATGATTTCCCACTACTGCTAATTTTGAATTCTAGGTGAAAGCAAACACAATTAGGAAAATCCATAAATTGTGTTTCTGTTTGCACATTATTGCCAAGCAAACCATTTTATAGCTGTTGTCTCAATTACACATATCCATGTCATATCTAAGCCTCATCACGCTCATCAGTAAATAACAGTTCATTCGATGCCGGTAAGTACCACAGGACTACACTAATTTGGACTTCCCTCATTCCCAACGTCAGCAAGCAAACTGAGCGTGTGGACAATGCTCAAGGGCACAGGTTTCTGGGCTTCTGCCACGTGACTGCTGCATCTTACACTGACATCACACCTTGCAGAGATGGCACACAGGTATCTGGGCCAGTGGGGAGCTCAACCTTTCCACTGGTGCTCCAGACTCCTGTGACTGCCTTCATTCCTTCTCAACAAGACTTACTGCAGTATGCGCCACTCAGATTTGCTAGCTGAAAAGTATGGATAAAAGGTAAGAGCAAGACACTTAGAAAGAGGCAGGGCATTAAATAAAATGGAGCAAAGGTTCTCAGAATGGTGGGTGACAAGTCCTAATGACTTGGGAAGTGCAAACACACGAAGAGAAGAAGAACCATTATGCTAGCATAGCAGTGAGGCTATACACGATAGGACTAGGCTTCTGGGCAGGAATGACCGCGTGGTGAGCAAGGTGGCAAGAGTCCTTCCCCCAAAGAGGCTGTGACAAGCTTGGAATGCATGGGGAAAATCTTACATCAACACATGTATCTCAACACCCACAGCAACATGCTTCTGGGGTTTTCAGTACTTTAATACTAACTCTGCTCATGGAGTTCAGATGCGCTAATATATAAGGAACTGTAGGCAGTGTTAACATTGTTTCTTTTTTCCCCCCAACTTGCCACTTCATGAAGATATTTTAACTACTTGTCATTGATCATGATTACACACAAGTGAGTACTCCTCATTAAAAACTTGGCACTAATACACAAATAATTATTGACACAATTAAGCTTTGACACTGTGCCCATCAAATTCCTTTTGTCCTCACTATGTATCAGTCCCACATTATTCTTTTTAAAAGAGAAGAAAATGATCTGTTTTAATCAGAGCTAAACTCTCTCAAGTTTGTTCACAGTATAAATATAAGGAAATGCTGAATTACTAAAAATAGCCAGTGCTCTATCCAGTATATTATTAGCATTCATAAAGGGGAAATGAAAAAACAATCTTCAGACACGGAAGGACAGACATCTAACACAATAAAAAAGAATAATTCAGCATGAGAGCCCCCAAATAAGAGAAGTCGGTCATTGCCGATGACTGTAAATGCAGTATGCTGACGGTTATTTAACAAGCTATATGTCTGTACAAGCATATAACCAAATATATTATATCCACAACCTGTTTAATGTAATTTTCCAACTTCTTAAAGTTGACAGAGTTATATGTTTGCTAATATAGTCAGTGCATAATTACTCTGGTCAGTATGAATATTTAACAAACATTGCAAAAGAATGATAACCATTTTTCTTTCTAAAATAAAAAAAATGGTGAAAAAAAATTTAAAGCCCTACCCAGTCATTCCCATCAAGAAACACAATACCATCTACTCTCTTCCAAATATTGTTTAGGCCACATCTGCTACAAGAGAGCTTGAAATATTATCATAGAAATGTTTGGATAATTAGCAATTAATTTCCATTGACGGATATACAATAAAAATAGAGCTGTGTATGCACAAAGGAAATCGCAGTGTGTGGTTTCCCTTCCTTCCCGATCACACTTCCATACGGGGAGAATCTGGATGATATAAATTCTTTTTGTTTTTTTTTTTTAAGATTTTATATTTATTTGACAGAGACAGCAAGAGAGGGAACACAAGCAAGGGGAGTGTGAGAGGAAGAAGCAGGCTTTCTGCCGAGCGGTGAGCCCGATGTGGGGCTCGATCCCAGGACCCTGGGATCATGACCTGAGCTGAAGGCAGATGCTTAACAGCTAAGCCACCCAGGCGCCCCTAAGCCACCCAGGTGCCCTGATACAAATTCTAAAGGCAGTCTGAACCAACTGAATGGAAAAATCTACAAACTACATTACACCAAAACTGAGGGAGACAGAAAACAGAACAGGTGTCCAGGTGTAAATACGGAAGGGGATCCTGCTGTGAAGTTCTACATCCCAGTCCTGTCCCGTGCCCTCTACAATCCACCTGGCTTTAATGGCAGGAATAGAACAAAGCCTGAATGCTGATTTTAAGTGTTTGTCTTTATTCTTTATTAAGCCATCGATAATAAGCATTTTAAAAGCATTCCCATTGCCCATATATATCCTGCTCCCATCTGGTGCCACTCTGCCATTCTGTCACCTGATTCCTAAAGAATCTGGAGGTGCCTGGCTAAAGAACCGAAAAGCAGAGCTAGGGACACACAGTCTGATTTGTTAAGAGCCTGACAGTTCTGTCAGCATGCCTATCACACTCCCCACCCTGTATTAGATTCTACAAAAAGTATTTTTTTTTACTTCAGGACTCCCCAATATTCTCCAAATAATATTATCCAGCACTTCATGTCTCAGGCAAAATCTGAGAATTTGTTAATATAATATATTTAGCCCCAGCTACTAAAAACCTAAAACTAAGGGAACCAGGGATGTGAGGGGGCAGATATTAGCTGTGGAGTGAAGAGGGCAAATGACGAGTGAATTAATAGTAATCAGATATTATGTAGTCATGTGTGTCAAATGTCAAATCAGTATCGGAATTAGCATTGTATTCAATTTAGAATTTTGCCACGTTTTAGTGGAGAAACTTGAGGCAAGTCATTCAACCTTTATAAAAATGAGTCTCATCACCTGTGGAAAAGAAAGAGTAAAATCCTTTTCATGATGCTAGTGTTAGAATGAAATGTAAAAATGTACGTGAAAGTGACAAGCATCCTTCTTTCTGGCCAATAATAGCAATATAGAACCAACTGTCATGAGAGGAATCAATGGCATTTCGGAGATCATTACAATCCCTGGTTTTGACTTTTCAGTCTTCCATTTCTCTCACCCTGAATCATTGTTTTCATATTTGTATATTCTGCTGTAAAAGTTCATTATGTCAGCTGCATTAAATCTTTTATAGATTATGTAGAGGATAAATTATACATAAAGAATTACAGAGAGCATTTCAATAAAACTTTGTTTGACAAATAATAATACACCAACAATAGGTGATGATTACTTTACTCAGGGAAAAGTGTTTCTCATATAAAATACATATATGTCAGAAAGCCTCCTAAAATTTATTTTACCAAGATTATTACAGGTAACGAGGAAGGGCACATGTCCAGAATTTTATGAATTTCTTTGAACTTCAGAGCTTTATGCCCTAAACTCTTTTTGACAGCTGGTTATACACCCAAGGTGCAGATCTACGTATCATACAATTTGAGGATATATAAATCACAGAAAAACAGATTTTCACACACATAAAACATATTCTATAAACCCTTCCTTCAAAACAACTACAATATAGGAAAACTATCTAATTCTTATTGTCTTCCTCTGGGTATCGACTGAGGCAATGTTGACAGAGGCAGATCACATACAGCAGAAGCGAAAAAAGGAAAATAAATGCACACAATGGATCACAGCAATTTGGCCGTACAAGTATGCTCATGGGTGAAAAAACTGAGGCTCAGGAAGGGTCAATGCTTTGCCTGAGATCAGAGTTTCTAAGTGGCAGATGGGATTTATAAGACATTGGTCTACTGCTATTTCAAGGTTCTTGCAACCAACCAAGTTGTCTTTTCTATAAACATGGAATCATTTCCAGAAAGTCACTGAATTCCCTGTCCATCATGTCAGCCCTGGGTCACTGCTGGGCTTAAGAAATTTGTTCTGAGTCAGTTTAAAGAAAACAAAAAACAAAAGAACATGATTTTTTTTTTTTCATTACCTTTTAAGTGCTGTATCTTGTTCTTAGAGACACAAGATACGCCATTTTACCTACAGCCAGATGCGTCTTTGATTCTTTTTTTAGGTAAACACTTCTTTGATTCTTTTCTAAATCTTTGAAAGCAAACATTAGAGATCCGAACAGACAATAATGAAGCTGACTCTGCTGCTGCTTCCCTTGTCTAACTTTCAAGCAACATTGGCTAAATCACTTTATAATCTTACTCTTGAAGTAGTTATTCCAGAATTGATAATATAAATATTTTAAGCTATTAATATGAATAGACTTTTACTTTCTTGATTCTTACCCTTAGAAAATGGATTAGATGAATTTTCTGGCCAGTTTGCTACCCCATCAAGAAAGCAATGGCATCAAATTTTGAAATGTGAAAATGGCTGATTGGTCTTTAATGAAAGATTCTAATTTATACCAGTTTCTTTGAAAACACATGACTAGTTTCTGTTAATAGCCTAAATGATCACAGTTCCACCAATTAAAGTTAACAAGCCAGTAGCCATTACAGCTCATATCAAGAAACAAATATATATTACTCACAACTATAAATATGTACTCAGAAAGAAAAAGTGATGGAATTAATATGAATCACAATTCTTCCTCATATTCCTTACTCCAGATATGTTCTAAACTAGATTAATGTCTTTAGTATAGTCATACAGAAACCTTATGGCTTAAGCCAACTATCAAGCTATCTCATAACCCATCTAGGACACCTGGGGCAATTCCTAAATTTAGAACCTGCACCTGTTTTCTTTACTCACTAGTGTTCTCCAAGAATGGTATGTAAGAGTAAGAAAAGGGTTCACATCTCTTTTGGCCCCCTAGTTTTATACTTACGAATTCACCTTTTATTTATAAAAAATGATATTGGTCT
Organism: Ursus maritimus; assembly: GCF_017311325.1. Taxonomy (NCBI): domain Eukaryota; kingdom Metazoa; phylum Chordata; class Mammalia; order Carnivora; family Ursidae; genus Ursus; species Ursus maritimus. The sequence continues at coordinate 8,624,351 of NW_024423897.1, forward strand.
TCTACTTACAGTACCAGCATAAAATTTCCTTTTAAAAGTTTTTAAGGTGTGCCTGGGTGGCTCAGTCAGTTAAGAGTCTGCCTTCAGCTCGGGTCATGATCCCAGAGTCCTGGGATCAGGCTTCCTGTCAGCGGAGAGCCTGCTGTTCCCCCTGCCCCTCACTCTGCTCAAGCTCTCTCTGTTGCTCTCTCTCTAATAAGTAAAATCTTTAAAAAAAAAAAAGTATTTTAAGTAAAAAAAAAAGTGAATCGATTTTAGTAAAAGCACTAAGTAATGTTGAAAAGGGCTGGGGGAAGAGATCAAGTTTAGTTAACACCAAGAAGACAGAGGAGGTCCGTGTTATGGACCGAATTTTGTTCCCCTCCCCAGATTCATGCATTAAAGTCCTAACATCCAATGTGGTGACGGTATTTGGAGGCAGGCCTCTAAGAGATAACTAGAGTTAGAGGAGTTCGTGGGGGGAGCACCCTCATGATGGAATTAGCGGCTTTCAAATGGAGGAAGAGAGAGATCCTTTGTCTGCCTATGAGGACACTAGCCAGACAGCCGCCTTACGGAAGCCAAAAAGAGGACCCTCACCAAGAACCAAGCCACCCAGCACCTTGACCTTGCATTTTCCAGCCTCCCAAACTGTGAGAAGGATCTGTCGTTGGTATTTTGTTATAGTAGCCCAGCAAGACCAATACAGTCAGAGAATTTAGAGAAACATATAAAAGAGAAACATATTCAACACTCTGGGATGAAGAACACAATATGAGGAAGAGAACTGCCCACCATGAGGTTGGGATGAGCTAAGAATTCACATGAAATTTGATCAGATAGAAGGAGGACTCCCTGAGGCTGCACTGAGCAGGGACCACTCTTGGTCATCTTAGTAGCAGGACCACTTTCCCATTACAATGAAAAAAGTAACACGGAAATGAAGAAGAAATAAGGGTGGGGCAACATCTAATCTTAATTAGCTCCATCCCAAAGGCAGGACTGGAGAGAAATCTGGACAAGAAAAAAAAAAAAAAGTGAGTTAAAGAATTTAACATGGCTATACCTCAGAGGGTTTCTGAACCATCATGTTCCAGTTACTTCCACTGGCTTATTCACAATCAGTACCAAGAAACCAACCCAATGGCAATTCTGTTAGGTCTCATCCATTCTATTAGTGTCAATGCCTGGGAGGGAATCAGGGCTCACTCTCCTGAGGACCAAGGTGGGGACTAGAGCAATGGCAGCAATGTGTTGATTAGTTCAACCACTAGGGTTCAGACCACAGTAAGGAGGAATGAGATAGAACCACAAATTGATAATAGCGCAGTTGGATTGATATGCAGATCTGATAAACACTTAAAGTAATCCATAAGGACCTAAGTTTAGAAAATACTGGTTTAATAGCAAGTTTTTAAAACATAAAATGTAACTAATAAATACATTTAAAGGTTAATCACCCTCTTCCATCAAATACAGAGCTTAGCAGTTGTCCATATTTGTGTAATATATTAATAACTGGGGTGGGATATGAAGGTGGAGCTCAATAAAAGTGAAAAATCCTTGGGGCACCTGGCTGACTCAGTTGGTAGAGCATATGACTCTTGATCTCAGGGCTCTAAGTTTGAGTCTAACGTTGGGTGTAGAGATAACTTAAAAATAAAAATTCTTTAAAAAATGGAAAACCCTTATGTAGTAACATAAAATACCAAAAATAAAATTTTTTTTTACACCTGTGCTTTACAGCTTTACAGTACTCTCAATGAACAAGAATAACCAAGTTCATTAAATGCTTCTTTCTGTAAGAATTGTGAAATTACATGCCATTTGTTTATCTTTTAAGAACCATGGATATAGGGATTTACCTAACAGAAAGCAAGCAAGCAAGAAGCAAGCAGAGAACTTTGATAAATGAGATAGAATGGCATTTTCTATTTATTGGCAAACATTTGCTCTCAGTGGACCTATAACCCTATGTCAAATTTAAGGAATTCAGTTAATAGCTCAAAAGTGTATGAGGGTTCTATTCACTTAAAGGTGAAGTGTAGTACTGAAATTATTTGATGAAAGGAAATCATATAGTGTTTCTGTTTTGAAAGTGTTAGCAAACCCAGGATCAGTTGTGACAGTCATAGAATGAGATTAATAAATAACAACAATAATAAAAACCAAGCTCTAAACCCCAGAAAACCAATTCTGAAACAATTACAGACAACTATTATGGGGTGCCTCTAAACAGTTTTTGCTAAATTCCCTCAGCACAGTGCTGATGACAATAATGTGCAGTGTGTATGCAATTCACTGCACACACTTGAAAATGTACTCTGCTGTATTGTGTATTAATGAATAAGGCTACCAGCTTAATGTACCACCGTTAACAATAGAATTGTTCACAAGTGTGAGGGTACGATAATGTTTTTCCTATGTGACTTCACATCCAGGAGAGAGGTAATTTTTTGTGTGGATGTTTTAAAGTCATTACTGAGGCTTCTGTGGCTGGTGGAGTTATACCATTATGCTTAAATTCTAGCTACCAAAAGCCAGGCATCAGGAGGGGACATATGTACTTAGACGATCCTACTTTCTTCAACCAAGATGGTGATGGTACTAGGCAAAGAAATCTGTGTTTGACTACTAACACAGTGGGAAAAGTGGTCAAAGAAAGTTGAATAATGATAGGTCTCTAACTTCTAAGTCAAAAATATGCAACATCAGTCAGGTTGGGCTCAGAATCTAATTCCACTTTGACAGGCATTTTGTAAACTCTCCACTTGCTGAATGAAATCAACATTCATGACAGAGTTCTCAGAAAAATAAAACAAGAAGTAGAACCTAACAAGCGTAAGTTGTAAAAAATCTACTGCTAATAATGAATGCTATGAACAATCACCTAGTAAGAGAAGCCATTCACCTTCACTAATTTTTATCGTTTTTCCTCTCAGTGTTTCATTGGATTTTGTACACATATGCCAAAAAAAAAATCATTTTCATTATATAAAATGATGTCACCAAGATAATAGTGAAAAAGCTGTCCAATATTTGTCTATTAATGAGTCTTTGACCACATCAGCTGACAGTTTCTTTTTAAGTTTCATATTAAAATGTTTCTGCTGTTAAAGCAATTATTTTTTTCCAAATCAATAGCCATTTCTTCTCTTGACTTTCAAGAGTCCCAGCTTTGCTGTTATTGTTTATTTTGAAACATGTTATTTAAAATAGCAAAGTTGTCACTGTATTTTGTTAAATAGCACTATTATGTTTGATAACTATTCGATGGATAAATATTCTCCAAACCACATTTCTGTAGAGGACCATAGCTTTCTACCTCTACGGTCTGCAGTAAATATTCTTGAGAGGTCTGGAAGCTCTAAAGTGGATATCACAATTTAAAACTTCTGAAAACAAACAAACAAAAAAAAGATCTTTGTTTTTAGTGTGTTCCTAACTTTTAGGGGTAATTTTCGGGAAAATTACATCATTTCTGAGTCTTGATTTTTCTTTTTGGAAAATGTGAATAATAGCATGGCTTCCATTGATGGTTAGGGGAATTAAAACAAAAAACAACTACCTATATGTTGAGATTACAGGGAAAAAGTCTGTTAGAGGTGACAGGGAGACAAAACTGAAGTCCAGCAAACCAAACACAGGTTTTTGTTTTTTTCCCCTTTGTTTTTCCATTTGAGCATCTTTAAACAATGCACGGGCCTTCAAGTTTACACAATTCGCTGCACTTGTAATAAATACCACCTGGCAGCCATACCGTACCACACAGGTAGCTGTGTTTCAACTCCTGGCAGCAAGTCCCACTTGACAGGACCAGGATTCTCGTCTCGTCTCTTCTATTCTATGAAGTGGCCAGATATGACCACCAGGTAGACATAAACTAAACTGCCAGGAAACCAGGTGAACACCACCTTTCCGCAAACGAAATCCCACATGACCTCCCTCGCTCAGAGAGCATCCCTGACAGAGCCGGACAGAGTTGTGTGGCATGGCTCCCCGGACCATAAAAGCAGGAGACAGACCAGGATGCCTGTTTCTGCCTCAGCCCTGACCTTCAAGCCCTTCTCCTTTCCCTTGTTATCTTGGCCATTCTCTGTCTTTAGACTTGCTCTCTTTCTCATCTTCCAGTCCTCCTTCCCTCTTTCCTGGCCATCAGTCAGCTTACCCATTTGGGGCTGCAGTCTATCTGCCTCCTGGGCCATGTGACTCTCTGATGAATGTCTCCCCCTGATTCTGAATCCCTCTCTTCCTTGCTTCTCAAGCTACTCGCACTGCCAGGTTCATGCCTGTGCTTTAACAAAGGTTTCACGCTCAGGGTCCTAGGAGAGCTTCCAGACTTTTTCCACTGAAGTTACCCTCGGCAGAGGAAAGAACATATACCCCTGGGGGACCTGGGGGCTTAGCCCAGAGCAGCCCAAAGCAAGCTTAAAAGAGCTTTAAAGTATTATGTTTTGTTTTAAAAATTCATGTGAATTTTATATACTGTTCCATAAATATCTCCATATTTGTGTTAGTATTAAAATAATATTCCCCCCAACTTGTTGAGTAAAATGGATGCTCCTGGAAGATGTGTGATGTTAATCCTAGGATATTTTATGCATATTTTTCTAGCATCATCTACCCCCTAGGGATTTATATATCCATGTTGGGGTCGACTTCTCCAGTCCTGGTATTTCTTCCCCTGTGAAGGGTGATCTATTAGCATAACTTGCCTGGCCAAATGTAAGTACATCCCCTTCCCCAATTTCTTCCCAGGGGAGGCTAGAGGGACTTAATCTGCTTGGTGAATTTTAAAGAAACAACTTCCCAGCCATCACTCAGTCCCTTTCTCTCTCTCTCTCCTGTTCTCTCTTTCTCTCTCCCTCTTGCTTTCTCTCCTCACCTCTCTCTCCCCCTCCCTCCCTCCCTCTCTGTCTCTATCTCTCTTTCTCTCTCTCTAAAGCAAGAGTCTCACAAGATGTGCAGTGCTACTTTGTTTCTCTAGATCATGTTTGAAAGAGTCTGTCCAAACTCTGTATGGTGACAGAGGTCAGAAGAGGGTTTACCTTCAGGAAGGAACCTTCTAGGATGCTGGGAAAGTGTATATCTAGCACTTTCATATGTGGACATACACATATAAAATGTTATCAAGCTGTAGAAGATTTTTGACTTTTTTTAAGTTATACATCACTACAAAAGTAAAAAAAAAAAAGCAATAACAATAACAAAAAAACTAAAATTTTAAAAAAGAGGGGTTTGTACGGTACTTCTTCTCCCTAAGGCATTTCTGTGGGGTTCCAAATTCTGTCTATGCCCTAGCAGGCATGTTTTTCCATTTCTATTTTCTAGTAACAGTTTCGTCAGTAAGAGGGTGATATTCTGATCTAATATTCCTTACCTTTTTATTTCTCGGTTGGTTCAGAAATCGGAAATGCTGTTTATCAGGACTACTCTAGAGGATCTCAATAACTAGGATGGGGAGCCCCTAAGGAAAGAGCCGGCTAGCCTATACCTTTCCCTATAATGCAGCCTAGGTGAGATTGCGGCCTAGGAGTCACGGTGGTGTCGGAGTCAAATCCCCAGGTCAGAGCCGTACGCTCTGTCAAAGGTGCTAGGACACAGGCAGTGTCACCACCAGCCTGGGGGGAGGTGTGTTACCCCATTCCGCAGTCAGGAAAACAATTAGCCTACAGCTTGGCATGTAGTAGGTATTTCAGGAAGTGTCATTCTCTTCACCTTCTCTTCCTTGATTAGAGCTTTTGTGTCCTTAAGGAAAATAAGTAACTGACACATTATATAAAAAACTATGTTTTCAAGAAGAAATAAAAATATTTGTAACATGGTAAGAGGATTTCTAGATATCTAACCCTTCATCAGTGTTTTAACCTAACCACACTGAGATACCGCTAAGCCAGGAAGCATTTTGTTGTGTGCCATTTTCACAGAGAATATTCGACAGAACTTTGGTGACAGGCTATAAAGCTACATGCAGACATGGTCAGAGTTCAAGTTATGCTTAATTACGGGCTGTCAGTTACCAAGTGGGAAGTTCAAAATGTAGCAGTTAACCAACACACATGCTAACCTATTCCACAAGAAGAAAAACATTTTTTTAAACAGCATTTAACATTTGCTACAAAGCCCTGGAAAGAAGCCAGAGGAAAATAAACAATTAAAAGATTGTTTCAATCTTTTGTCTGAGCAAATAAGAGGATGGGACTAGCATCTGGAATGTGCGGGCATCCCAAGGAAGGTGGTGATAAAAACTCAGCCAGGATTTACTGAATCCCTGTCAGTACTCGCACAGTGTGTGGCGGGAGACAAACAGGGCATGGGTGTGGTCCCACCTGGCTAACCCTGGCAGGCTGCAGGCGGAGTTTTCCAGATTGGAAACAGGAATCGAAACCGCCAATGACATCTGGTGGAGAGCATAACCTTGGAAGCCACGGTGAGGTCACATGGGACCTTGTGAATGGCCCAACCTCTCTGTGCCTCAGTCATCTCCTCCGCAAATGAAGAATCATTCACATGCTGGTGTGAGGATGACAGGGTTTAAGAAATGTAAATGCACTCAGAACTAGGCCTGGCACAGAGTCATCGCTACATGTGGTAGCTACTATTATTTTTGTCTGCCCAAACTAAGATGTTTAGGAAATCACTTCATTAGCAGCACCATCTGCAGATTATAAAAGCACACACATATATACACACACACTGATCTATATTTCTCGGTCTGTACAAGCCCATTAAAATTCCTGTGTCATTCTTCACATGGGGTGACTATTTGTATACTGGGTTCAAATAACTCAGTTATTAGCTGTGCCCTAGCCATCTAATTGAATTTACACTGCTTAGCCTTAAGAGAGAAATGCCTACAGCAATATGCTATAATATACAATGCACCTTACAAACAAGAAAGTTCTCCTAAGGTCCCAGATCCTTCCTTTTATTTCCCATATTTCACCTAATTGTTAAACTTCAGCTCCCCAACTACTGCATAGTTAAGGAGTGTAAGAGTTGTCCAGGCTGTCCAACACGGGTCACTATATTTTATGAACTCCAACCACATGAAAGTTTGCACTGGATTATTTCCTTGGTAATGACTACTAGATGACATATGATCGAAGGATTCTTCAAGCGTGCTCAGCTTTTCCTACCCAACTCTGCTGCAAATTGTTTGTAGAGAAAGAACATCACATACCTTTCGTGTACAGGACACGGCCTGAGCCCAGTAAGCACTGACAATTTATTGCAGTTACCCTACAGAGTTCTAGATCTTGCATACTTTCCATATTCCAAGCACTGTGCTAACTTATATGTATCAACTCATTTAATAGTCATACTAATTTACTATTCCCATTCTACAGATAAGGAAATCAAGACTCAGAAAGTTACAGTACAAGATCTGTAGAAAAGCTGGGGTTCAAACACAGGTCACTTTTGTCTCAGAGCCTGAGGCTCAATATTCCAAATTGGTCAATGTAGAGATTCACTTTCCCATGACTCCTCTCCCATTCAGCCTCTCTCCCTTGCTCTCGGACCACTCCTTTGTATGGTGGTAGCTTCCTAACTGCACTCTCTTTGTCTAATATGGCCTGGAGTGTCAGTGGAAAGTGGGACCCTGGAAGATCTTGAGAAAGCATCACGGGAAAGGAGTAGACAGCTGGGGCTACCAGTGACAGATTCAGTCAGCTTCCCAGACTAGGCTGCTCGGGCCTGGAGCATGCTCTCTCAACATGCCATCACTCCACACACATTTCCCTGGAGTCCCTTATGTTTCAGCCCCTTCACTGGAGTCTGGGGGCAGTGAGATCAATAAGGCATAGTTGCAGCCCTAACAAAAGTCAGTCAAAATGAGGGAGAAAAGAACAAAGCTTCTGAGCGATGAGTGTGTAGGGGAGGGAGTGCCTATTCTAGCGAGTTAGAGAAGGTTTTAGGACTTTAAAAATATGTACTAACACAGGGTCTAGAGGAACAGACCAAGACTATCAGGCTTAATAATAGCATTTCTGAAGGACACAACTACCCTTACAAAGGCAAGGGAATAAACCAAGTCACGAGGTGTATGTTTAGTTGTTCATTCATTTAGTCACTGTTTATTTAGTAGCTACCTTGTACCAAAGTAGCACATATGACCCTAAAAACACAAAGATGAATTTGATATGGGCTCTGCCCTTGGAAGCGTGCATGGTCCAGGTGGGTAGATAAACACGGAACGTGCAAAGTGAACAATTACAGCACAAGGTGATTAGTGGTAATAAAAGCTACTGGAAATAACAGTTACAAAGGTACAAAGCACAGAACAGGCAATTCTGGGTGAAGGAATTACTGAAGACTTGGGTGTGGTACCTGCGAGCAGGGCCTTGGTGTCAACTTTGCAGGTGGGAGAATGAAGAGCGGCATTTTCTAGAAATGGTAGACTAGACTAGTGGTTCTCAAAGTATGGTCCACAGACCAGCAACATCAATGTCACCTGTGAACCTGTTGGAAGTATGCACTTTTGAGCCTCATCGCCCCCCTACTGATTCAGATACAATGAAGGCCGGGCCCAGCAATCTGTGTTTAACAAGCCCTCCAGGACACTTGTGATGCACACTTGAGCTTAAGACTCTCCTGGGCCAGAACGTAAAGGAAGAAGCAAGAGGTGAAAAGGAAACGACAAGAAATAACCTTCTATAATAAACTGGGGCTGGTTCACAGTGGATCTTACAAGCCATGCTGAGAAATATCACTCTTAAGCTAATCACAGTCTCCCTTTTCTTATTAGGATGGTGCTATGCCAAGCTTGCACCTAGGTCATTTCATTCACCCTTCAAAGTAACCCCTTATACTGGCACAATTTATATGAACTTGGAGGCACAGGAAGGCTGTGCAACTTGTCCCAGATTGCAAAAGTAGTATTTGTACACCGCACCATACACCACAGCCTTCAGTAATAACTGCTTTGCTAAAATGCTCGAGGGTTTGAAGTAGATCGATGGTCCTGTTAGTGTTTTAGGAAACTCCCCCAGAAGGATCCTGGACAGCATACGTATTTTGATGAGAAGGTTAACTTCCAAAGAGGCACCTCATGGAGGAGTTTAGGATACGCCCTTGTTTTGTTGTGTAAAAATGGAGTAAAATGAATATTTTGATGTGTTCACACCATCCAACATTTTACAGCATTAATGCAAGTAAATGTGAGTGGCTCTAAGACCAGAAGCTCATTAAAGTAATTATTCATTAGTGGCTTCCCCCTCTCCTTTTTTTTTTTTTTTTTTTAAAACTTGGACTTTAAAGGCAGGCCTTTCCTTTTCAAGATCATTCCTTTTCAACCCATTTAATGTTTCCTTGTAGGGTCACAATGTTAATTTTAAGGTTATATTTTAATGGCTTTCTAAACGACAATTTCATTTTAGTAAAATGAATGCATCAAGCCACTCTTGCAGGTAGAGATGAACTATCCAACTAATAGTTACAGAAGGGTATGAAAATTTCTAAACGATTAATTTGAAAATGTATTAATAACCTGCATATTTAAAGAAGCTGGATAAAAGAAGTGCTATTTTCACTAAAACTATTTAGTGTAGGGAGTGCTGCATATAAACTGCTTTTTGAATCCCCTATAGACAACTGCTTTTACTCATTTTGAAAACCCCTAATTCTCACTGAGAGCTTAGTTTTTAAAAGGGACCATTCATATAGAAGGTACACATTTGGGAAATATTTCTACTTCCACTAAACTAACCAAATTCTTATGCTCAACCCAAATCAAAATTACTAATTTTATTTGGTCAAAGATGCCTTTCTGGTGGCTACATGTCACCCCACTTGGGAAGCTTCAGGCCATAGGGCAGTTCTCAATTAGATGTTAAGGCAGGTAAAGAAAACACACCTGCGAATTCATTGCTGTATCTAATGAATTTATGGTTCCACTATAAATACACTGATTTTAGAGATTATAGAAATAACTATGCGTGAAAATATAAGTCAAAATATTAATACAATAGTCTGGAGCCATACCCATTTATGGAAGTTGATCTTAAACAATTACCTTAGTAGGTTAGAAACTCCAGGGAAACTTGGCTGCCTAAAACTTTCTTTAATTCAACATCCGAAACTTAAAGTGATGATCTTTGGGGGTTTTCCTTAATGCAGTGTTTAAGCTTAAATAACATAGATACATAATAGCTTGGAAATTAAATCAACAAATTATAATTTGCAAGGCTTTCAAAGCAGTTCCATAAGGTAACATCATTATCCTTATATTTGTTTTTATTATTATTATGCCATCAACACTTTTACTATTTGAAATAAATAAGTTTCCTTTTGTTATTTTCTAGCTTATAATTCTTCCGTCTTAAATCGATAAAGAGGGATTAGCAGTTGGGACAATATACACCATGTATTTTTCTAATTTTATTTTTTATTTTTTTAAAGATTTATATTTAAGTAATCTCTACACTCACGGTGGGGCTCGAACTCACAACCCCGAGATCAAGAGTCGCACACTCTACTGCCTGAGCCAGCCAGGCACCCCTCTAATTTTATTTATATCATTTAACATAAAGATGAAATTAATATGAAGGGTATTTAAAGAAAGGGAGGAAATCATAAAAGGGCAAGTTGAGGGAAATATGTGAAAATAGAAAGGACGCCCTAACCATTTGCCAAGAAATGGAGAAAAATTTGGAAGTTGGAGAGGCAAGATGTAGGATCCATTTTTTGCCAGCTGGTAGAGATACCGCCTTCTTCCCCAGTGGCTGCTGCCCTGAAATACGCCCGATCATCTATTTATATTGCTCCTCTCCCCAAACCCACGCTCATATCCTCATATCTATGTCCTGGTTTGCCATTTTTCAGAAATGGCTCAAGTTCTATATCTGTAGAAGTTAAAATTCCCAGCTTCTCTGAATGTGCATATGATGTTTTTCGAGGTTTTATGAGGTTGCTTCAAATCCAATGAACTATAGCACCTGATATCTTCTCTTCAAGTCATGAGAAGTGTGGGACAGGAAAATCATAGGTCAAGATGAAAGAGAAATTCGTGAGGCAGAGCTTCCTTTTCTGTGCATATACTTTTAATACAAGACATTTTGTCTCATGAATTCTCCATGTAGTGGTTGAAAGAGAAAAATTTAGAACAAGATTGCCTATCACTTGCTAGTTGTGGAATGATTTCATTCCACAAAGCCATTTTACTTACCATAGATAGAGTCAACAATCCTACTTGAAGAAATATTGTGAAAGTTGATTTAAAAGTCATGTGTAAAGGACCAAGGGCAATGCCTAATACACAGTAACTAACATAGATTGTCTCCCAATAGTACACAGCAGGTTGGTACTGAATATTATAGTCATCAACGAATATTTCCGTACAGATGTGTATCCATACATAAATAATCGAAGTACTGGGTCAGCTTAAGAAAAATCAAACAGAAAATGGCCACTAACTCCAAGAAAAGTACAAAATACAGGGAAAAGAACTACACAAAAGCATTTTGTTAAATAGGCTCCATAACTGATTCTAGGCCACCTCCTGATACCTCCTGACACTTACATAGCATCAACAGCACAGACTCCACGCAAACTCATTCCTCAGTGGGTCTTGTCTACACGTCATACTCTTCAGTTCTTCTGGTAGAGGCCATGACTGCAAAGGCTCTTTGAGTTTGCAACATGCATCCGAGTTGGTGATTGCGTACTTATCTTAGTGATTCCTTGCTTTCTCACTAGGCTGTAAACTCTCTGGGAGTAAGGGTTATGAAATTCTTCTTCTTCTTCTTTTAACCCATTTTTATCTTTGGTATCTCACTGTCACGCGCTCCTCCCCAGGTACACCTACCACATCTCTGTAGACATTCTGGAAAGATGGTTTTCACACTTTAGGGCACATCAGAACCACCCAAAGGATGTCTTTAAACACAGACTGCTGGACTCCACTCCCAGAATTTCTGATTCAACTCAGTGAGAATTTGCATTTCTAACAAGTTCCTAGGTGATGGTGTTATTACTATTCCAGGAACCACACTGTGCATTGTCCTCAAAGCAGTACAGTTATTTAGTTCCACTGTGAGGAAATACCATCTATTTTTCAAGGTACCACCCATCAGTTTCAACCAAATCCAGATGCTTATGATGACACATCAACACTGTCTAATCACGATAGGATGTTCTTGTTATTTTTCACATTTAATCATCTTAGATCCTATAAATAATGAAAATAATAATAACACTAGAAATTGTATTTGCAGCCAATGAAGAAGCAGCTGTCATGTATTAAACACTGGCTATTGCCAGGCATTGCCAAGGCCCTGACCGTGGTGACTCTGTCATTTGCAGGTGTTTATGTACTACCATTGGATTATAAACTCCCTGGGATAGGAGACAGAAGCTTTATAAACCTCATGACATCTAGCACAGTGCTCTGTTCATAACACATGTTCAGGAAAGTTTTACCAAAGAAGCAGTGAATGCCATATAGGAAATTAAAAATAAAGCAATGATGCCCCTTTCTATAAGCTACACAAAAACAATATGTGGGAGGCAACCTTCCAGGAGAGATGTCCTGAATGCCTATCTGGGACAGAGTTTTATATAAAGTCATATTTTATATCAATTTTCACTTGCAATCTAGTAGGGGAAGTAAGGCAAGTATATAAATAATTATATCCCAAGATGGACATAAAATAAAACAATACAAACAAATTGCTATGGGAGTCACAACTTAATATTAGGGAGATGGACCCAGGATAGTACACCACAAAATCTCCTTCTGTCCTTACAAAAACATTTATATTTTTGCCTTTATTTCTTGGAATCCTAGAATTTTATCAATGAGACATACCCTGAAAATAAACTTTTCCCTAACCATTTAGTCTATGGATGAGAAATTCAAAGTCCTGTGAAAAGTAAAGAGCCAAAGATCACAAGTGAATCTTCTTAGAAAAACCACATTGCCTGACTCCTAGACTAGTATTATTCCTAACCAGTGAAAGTGGTGGTGGCAGGTGAAGCTAGTCTCCATACAGACACTACTGGTCTGCATTAGAGCAGTCCTAGAGATACATATTTACATTGTTTAAAATTTAAAAAAAAATCCTTTTACTAACTCAGGGCTCAAACCAGATTTATTCAGAAAATTTGATCTAACAAGTCTACCTTTCTCAATAGAATTAGAAAATGCATTGCTGATATTAAAAGCTCTGGAAGATGGCCTAACTTGTTCTAGATATAAATATAATTTTTCTTTTTCTGTACTTTCGGCAGAATCATTTCCTTTCTGCATATACCTGCATATACCTTTATATAGAAAGCAGATTTAAAGATTCATTTATCTTCCTTTAAGGAAGAAAATATTGCACAGGGAGATTATGAAATTCAATATTTTGAGAGCTTAGTTAAATAGATATATTTTTAAAGTAGAAGGTGAGGTGTCCCTTTAGGATGAGTTTTCCTATACATATCCAAGCCTGTGCTACACATCAGGGATACACTGAAAAAAAAAAAAAATCTCAAGGTCCATGTATTCTAGACTCCTCACTTATAAGGTATATATCCCTGGTTCACTGCAATTTGAAATAGGCTTTAAGATCCTGGGTCAACAAAAGAGAAGAAAAAAGGACCAGAATCTGGCCTGTTCATAGAAAGAATATGGTAGGAAACAAAAGACTCATTAAAAACACAACTGTTTTCTAAGAAGGGGAGGAAGAAATGATTCTGCAGATGATAATTACATTTTTCCTGGAGTTCACTTCTTGTCCAGCTATTACTCTGCACATCAATATAAAGTTCTGTTAATTTGTTGAGAAACATTCTAAGTACAGCTCACACCTTTATATATCCGCATCAGAAAAACCATTTGACGTCCATGAAATCCTGTATAATGAGACCCACCTTTTAGGAGGAGAGCTGGCTCTGGGAATAGGCGTATCTTGATTATCTGAGGGGCACACAAAGTCCTTGACTTCCCCCAAATGTATTACTTTCAATTAGCTACAACGCTGACCTCCAAATCTACTTGGCTTCCTAATTCTGCCATTAGTCATTCCTTTGAGTTAGGTATTAACCATCAAAGGTCACCATTAAAGTGTATACATGCTATGCTGAAGGGGAGTGTGGACCATTAACATCCATTTACACATTTGCCTGGATTTATTAAGCTCATAAGCTGTCACTTGAGAGCACAGCCTATAAGGAACAGAATGCATAGAACAGGTAAATCAGCCCGGGAGGGGGAGAGTGGGGGGGGGGAAGGGGAGGGAAGGAAAAGGACAATGCAGTTAATGGAATATATGCAAATATCAAATGGGGCAGCCTGAAACTTGACCACCATAAACACTAGCAGAAAATATTTAGGAACAAGTTGCCAAATAAAATAAATTCAGCAGGCTCGGCATATTGCTCAAGTACATGGATCTTGAAAGATTCATTTTATTTGTTACTCATAATTAGTAAGGTAAATACACAAATCAGAACCTTGGGACTAAAAACTCAAAAAAGTCCAATGACGCTATACCACATTTTGGATTTCAACCACAGATTTATAAATTAAGGTGTGTAGAATGTATCCGTTAGGTTGAATGCAAGACTACGGGAAGAAATCTGAAATCAAATAATTTAATCTTTCTGCCTCATTTTATCCATTTGGAAAAAAAATAGCTATAGCCATTTCCTACCAATTCTCACAGGGTTGGTACAAGATTTAAATGAGCTTCGCAATCTTTTCTGAGAATCCGTAGAAGCTGCTTGCAATATATCAAAGTATTTAAACTGTGTTCCCCATTGTATAAATTCAAAGTACTTGTCAGCACCCCATGAATGTTTTACTAAGGTCACCTGAAGGAAACACATTTATTCCAGGTTTCTATTTTCCACTCTAATCTATATAGAGCAAAGTTTTTGATCTTATCAGCTGTTTGATCTTGGCAGTTATAATCAAGGAGTTTCCTATAAAAAGAAAGAAAGGGCTATGCACTCCTAGAGACTTTCAAAAACACTGCACTAAGAAACTGGAGACCTACAGTCTAGCCCCTCACTTCTCTACTGCTTTGGGGCCACTGAGCAGAACCCTAAGACCCCCTTGCCCAAGAGATGGTGATATGTAATCTGGCCCCTGTGTACTCTCCCATCTTCCCAGGTACTACCATCCTGCTCCCTCACTGTGCCCTGGCCCGGCAGGCCTTCTTTCTTTTCCTCAAACGCTCAAGCTACTTTCAGCTTTAGTGTCTTTGCACCTGCTATCCCTACCACCTGGTGTATCCCTCTGTCAGATCTTGGCCTCACTGGCTCTTTCTTCTCATTCAAGTCTCAGCTAAAAAGTTCTCTTTTCTGAAGCAATTTTCCTGACTGGCTGCCCTACTGCCATGTTTTATTTGTTTCCTATCACCACACCCAGGCTTTTATTGTTTCCCTAATCTTCAACAGCCATCTGATCTTATCTTACTTCTTCATTTATTTATTATCCACCTCCCACTGGAAGATGGTCTCCGGGAAAGCAGGGACCTGGTCTGCGTTGTGAAAGGCTGAAAATCTAGCACTAAAAACAAAAACATAAGAACAAGTGATCTGGACCCTGTGAACCTTGGCAAATATTTACTGAAGAAATGAAAGAAGTATCGTGGCACTGGGAGCCCCATGACCTGGTTTTCTTTGCAGCTATACTCCTAACTAAATCTGCGACCTTTGTCAAATCCATTGATGCTAAGAGCTTGGATTCTTTGTCCCAGAAATGGCTACATGAAGCATATGTGCTTCTGCTCCGCCCTGCTGCACCCATGATGGGCACCTTTAGTTGATCTTGTCACTTTTCCACCAAGCCATATGGGCCTCACATTCTTTGTCAACACAGCACTCCAAGCAGCCACTATTAAGACTTCGCTGATGGCATCTGAGATAAGACGTTTTCTGCCACCACTTCACTAGACGATCTCCAAAGATCCTTTCACAGGTTCTGCTCAGATATCTATGATTTAAGAAAAGGGCCAACGAAAATCCTACATTGAAGTCCCTTCTACTTCTGTGTCTAAGTCAAAAGTAATATGTGAAAATTCTCCCAAGCTAAATCAAGAGTGCCAAATAATGAGGGCCACACATCAAGGCCTAGTAAGAGGGCAGCAAGAGGCAACAACAGGAGATCTAAGTTCATAACATCCTAAGATGGCATGGCTGTCTCAGAAAGACACCTTCTGATGACAACTAATGACATTTTCTTTCTCTTCTGAAGTTCTAAAAAGGCCACATAAGACTTTTCAATATCGTAAGAAACAGTAAATTCACTATCATGCTTTTTTTTTTTTTCCCCAATTCAAATCCCATTCTGGGATAACAGTCAGTATGACTTTGTTGGAGTCCTACTAGTAAATGTTTGCATATCCATCTCTACTTCCTCACCTCTCTCAAGGTGATGAGGTTCAAGCCTCATCATCTCTCAGTAGAGCTTTACCAATTTGGGCTTTCGGCTTCTTCTAGTCTGGCCTCCCCTCCACTTTTCCTCCACATGGCATGAGACTGCAGTTTATCAAATAAAATTCTTGCCTCTTGGACTATATCACTCCCCAAATGAAAATGTTTCAATATCTTCCTTTCTCTTTCAAAGTGGTGCCTACACTCTTGACCCTGATCTGCTGAGCCCTTCTTGATGTAGGCATGCCCCCGTACTTCCCTCCTTCGCTAATTCCCTCCTTACCATGCTCCAAGGCTCACTTCTCTCTCTGTTCAGTGTCTTCCTTTCTGTCCTAACTGGACTGACTCAGCCAAGGAGACCAGACTCATAGACCACCTCCCCTTAAGGTCTTCTTCATCCTAACCCCATCTGCAGGCAGAGACGTGAGTCTTTCTATGAAATCACATTACACTGTGTCTATGTTTATCACCTATCACATTATAATTATATTTCATTTTCCCTCCTCCACTAGACAGAGTTCTTAGAGAACAGAACTGCTGACTGTTACCCCTGCCTCCTCTGTAGCTAGCACAGTGGCCTTCATGAAGCTGGTGTTTAATAACTACGAACTAAAAAGTAAATTTCTAAAATGTGACCAGTTCCCTACTTTGGGGGTTGGCCTTTCTTTGAAGTTTTTCTCTTGTGTTGCCGTAAGTCACCAACACCTAGCAGAGTATTATGTATTATAGATTTGTTAATGAATTTTAAACATATTATTTTCATGTAATAAACACAAAATTATTTACCGGACAATTTTCTACGTACTTTTAAAACTTTCATTTTATCTGCATTTGGATTAGGTGCTACTAATATCCTCATTTTACAAATGAGAAAACTGAGACAAAGAGAGACCAAGTCATTTTCCCAGGTGACACAGTGAAAAGGTGGTAGGGCAGGATGTGACCCACGTGGCTCTAGGAATGGACGCATACATTATATACAGGAATAAACCATGGTTTTGTCCTCCGATTATTGTATCAGGCAGACCAATGATCAGAACTAGGCAACGCCTTGTCAGCTCTTTTTAACCTCTATATTCAAAAAGCCTTTCTTAAAATACTATCTCTTCAAGACCTTCTCCAGAATAAAGAGTGAAGGATGAGAGCTCTTCGAGAAAGGCTGGAAGAAGAAAAAGCAAAATACACAGAACTCTCTACTCCCTTGCTAGGCAACATCTGCTCCCCTCCCTTCCCCTTCACTTGTGATATATTGGCACATAAGCAGCACTGATACTCATGAGAAAAATTACAGTCATCAAGGTTATCTCCCCAAGAAGCAACTCTCTTTCTTTATTAATATGTTTCAGATTGTTGCAACACTACAAAGCCCAAAATAAGTTTTCTTTGATCAATAAATTGTAGGCTGAGAAAGAAAATACTAATTTTCCATTTCTTTGAGAACCAGCACTAACATATAACAGAGCTTTCCAAAAGGGTTCTCAGAAACCTGATATAGAATTATCTGAAATTACACTCGACCATCCCTACGAGATCATTTTGTTCTCTGCCACTTTAGAGAGGTGTCTTCTGGACTTGGCAGGCATTTTTTTAATAAATCTTTGTGTAAAGATATATTTTTCTATTTTAGTGTAAGCTTGGCAAAGAAAGCATAATGCATTTCCAAGTCAGTCCCTAAGAGAAAGATTGTTGAACTCTCTCTCCCCTGTCAATTCTGGGCTTCAAAACATGTCCCTTTCACCTCCAGAAGGAACTTCATTTTTAACCCAGTACAGAAAGAAGTATCAAGCCTTGCCTTTCATGCAATAAAATGTGTATAACATCAAACAGCCTACAAAGTGGAAGAATGCCATGAATAAATAAGAATGGTCATGATAAAATAACAGCAACTGTGTTGGAGGCACATTTAATCCCATACTGAACCAGAGAGGTGGTACCACATAGAAAAAGAAGTGGATGGACACTTAGTCCTAGGATTAGAGTTGTGGTACTCGCTTTGACAAGAGTTTTAGTCACTTATTTAAACTCTCAAGGTGGGGCGCCTAGGTGGCTCAGTCGTTAAGTGTCTGCCTTTGGCCCAGAATCTGATCCCAGGGTCCTGGGATCGAGCCCCACATAGGGCTCCCTGCTTCGCTGGGAGCCTGCTTCTTCCTCTCCCACTCCCCCTGCTTGTGTTCCCTCTCTCACTGGCTGTCTCTCTCTCTGTCAAATAAATAAATAAAATCTTTTTAAAAAAATTAAATAAATAGATAAATACATAAATAAACTCTCAAGGTTTCATTGGTCATCCAGTATCTGAAACAGCCATTCTCAACTGGGGATGATTTTTGTACCCCAGGGGGACATCTAGCAATTCTGAATACATTTTTATTGTCACAACCGGAGAATAGGGGGAGGGACGCTATTGGCATCTGGTGGGTAGAGACCAGGGATGCTGCTAAACATCCCTCAAGGAATGGGCAGCACCCCACAAGAAAGAATTACATGGCCCAAGTTGGGAAAGCCTGCTCTAAAATGAAGTAGGATTAAATAAGCTCCAAAGATTCTATCATCTTTGTGATTCTAAGAGGTATGGTCCAAATACCAGAACCACCCCTTTCTCATTTCTATAAGCATCAGGGATTTGACTTTTCATCATGTTTCTTTTTATGCTTTTATGTTTAGGGCCCCTAATCCCTGTGAGGAAAGGTCACAAGAGATAAACCTTAAAAAAGGCAAGAAGTTAACTGATGCAGTGAATCACTCAACAAATATTTATTGAGAGTTTTCTGTGTTCTGATCATTTGGTTAGGCCCCATGATACAGTTATGAACAACTGATGCATCACTTAACAGTATTCCTGAGTTCCAAACTGCAGTACCTAAATCTAGTTTCTGGATTCAGTGGGTTACATTCTTCAGGTTCCACAAGCTGTATATTGAATAGTGAAGGCCAATTTGCTATCATGCATACTTAAAATAGTTAACAATTAAAACACTTTGGTGGTAAACCTTAAATTCTTAGTAATTTCAAAGATAAGAGAGTCTATTTGTTTCCACAGATGAGTGTTTTCATGTGGAATTAATTATAATAAAGTCTTATAAAGTCAGGCTAATTGAAAGGCCAGGCTAGTAGAAAGAAATTTTTGAATTATAAAATATCTAAAGGAAATTTTTTGTGCTATTTTACATTCCCAAAGCACATTTAAAAAAAAGCTTCTATACATAATATCTCACATCTTTAAATCCATCTTGAAATAAGTGTATAATGCTTGCATTTGACCCATTTCATAGGTCATAAAATCGAGGCTCAGAGACAGAGTACGCTGAACCAGCACCGCAAGAGAACTGGAGTGATGGCATTCCTTGATCAGTTAGTACTAATGATTTATTAGCCATTGTACCAAAGTACCAGCTCAAGCATGCCCCTGTGGCAATCACAGACACGGAGTACTTGCCTCTCCTGACGCAGGCCCCAACATCACTGGCCGCTATCTTTCTGGATGCACTACCACATTCACACAGAGCCCTTGCTTCTCCTGGAATGTTCCCCACCAGTGACTGCACAGGCTCACTCCTGAGGGGCAGGACTCCTCCAACAGATGACGTTGGCTTGAGTACTCTGCATCAAACTGCCCCAAACTTTCTTGGAATCGTGCAGCAGTCTGAGACTTTTCCTACTCAATCTGCCTTCCGTCCTCCCTTTCTTTCATAGGTGTCAGACCTACATGATGGTCTGAAGTCTTTCTCTGATACTCCTGCTTCCTCCCTTTTATCCTTCACAGACGTTCCCCTCAATAAATCTCCTGCATGTATAATCCCCATCTTAGCATCTGCTTTTCAAAGGATGTGAGCTAACACACGCCTTTTCTGCTTCGTAAATGAATAAGCATTGTCAGAGGGCCTACCATGTGCCACGCCATGTGCTAATTGCTGCATAAGTATCTCACGTAATTTTCAAAACAACCCTGTTAGGTGTACATGTATTATTATTCCGAGTTTATAAATGAAGAGATGTCCCATGATCTCTCAACTATTTCCTGGCAAACCTAGGCTTCAGTTTAGACAGTACTTCACAGTAGACCCAAGTTCTCCTAACCACTATGCTATACTTTCCCAATAATTTTATCTATTGCAGGTAAACATTACTACTAAAGCATGTTTGATTCATTCCCTAATTAAGATTCTTTTTTCAGCACTGCTGTGCTATTTTTTTTCTCACACTGTAATTTATTTTCTATTTTTAAACTTATTTTTAGATTTCCAAATACATAAACATGTTCTTATTCTAACGGAATCAAAGAAAACAGAGGCAGAAATACTATTTATAACCAACTAACTACTGACCATGGCTTTCGAGGAGGTAAATTTCAATGAGTAGTTCCCCATCTGAATTATTCTTCATTCCAAGTGAGTCTAGTGTTGTGATATCTGAACCTACAATTTGAATCCTGGTGTTCAGCTGTGAATAAATGGTGAGCCACGGGTGCCCTAAATTTAAAGAAGAGAATCAAGGGGAAATGCAGCCCTTATT
Source organism: Ursus maritimus (assembly GCF_017311325.1). NCBI lineage: Eukaryota > Metazoa > Chordata > Mammalia > Carnivora > Ursidae > Ursus > Ursus maritimus. The sequence continues at coordinate 8,645,204 of NW_024423897.1, forward strand.
ATTAAGAATAAATACATATAACTGCAGTGAGGAGTCCATCCTTTAAAGGAGATAAATGTCTATGTAGGTGTCCTCAGATTTTTTTTTAAAGCCGAAGTGTAAGTTGCTCACCTCTCAGAAATCATTTCTATAGACTCTGAGACTAGCCCAGCCTCCCGAGTTAGACTCCCAGAACCAGTCCGGGTAGCCTTACTCCTTCAGAGTCTCCTTTCTGTGATCTCTCCTTTATTGTGCAAATTCAACTTTGGTCACCTACACACTCTTCTTTAACAAAAGTTACTTATTTTTAAGCCTGTGATCTTGGATCTCAGCTTCAAGGTCTTCCTGGAGTTTAGCTGTATGACTTTGTTATTTGCAAATGCAGGTTGACTCCTGTACTCTCACTTGATGCTAATGCCCTTTACTTCTCATTCAAAGTTTCAGAATATCTTCTCTCAGCAAACAGAGAAGGCACGGACAAGGCAGCATTCCCTTCTCTAGTGCCACATTTCAACTTGATCTTTTCACTCTTTCTGTCAAATTCAAATGTCACTCACTATTCATGTGCATGGGGAGGATTCTAATATACACCTCATCGGCTTCTTTCAAAATTGCTTCAATTTCTCTCAAGTCAAAGGCTTTTCAACCTTTGGAAATTATCTATGGAATCCATTAACATGACTTAGTACACAATACAGATGCTGTTGAGGGTTCAAGAGAAAAGAGAGAAGGTAAAGTTAAAAAAAAAAGAAAGCAAATTAAAAAAAGCAAAAAAGAAGTTAGAAACATTTAGATGTGGGATTTTTTTCATGAAGAATTCTAACTTATGTAAGCAAAACCTCTGCATAGGTGTTCCTTCCTTGTAGAGGCAAACTCTCACAATCACAGTCAATTTTAACAGATGTCTTCTCTAGCAGACATTAGTAATTATTTTCCTGACAATACAAGTAGAAAGTTCAGTAAATTTAGTCCTCACAACTTGGCAACTGAGTTTTTAAATATAGGAATTTTCTAAATTAAATCCTAATTGTTCCCAAGTAAATAAAAATCTAATTGGGTCTACCTCTGCCTTTGTAAAATTAAGCTCCTAATTTAAAAACATGTTTCTGAAGAGTTTTCCCATACTGACATGGGAAATACTCTAAGTAGTAAATGAACAGAAAGGGCAGAGTCTATTACCGCATATACGCTAGTAGTTTGATCTTGTCAATATGGATGGATGGATAGATGGATAGGTAAATAGATAGAATTAAAAAGTTTGGCAGAAATGGGAAATAAACAAAATGGTCTTTCCGGGAACTGATGCGGCTCTTTCAGCGGTGGTTGAGGGAGGGGGAGAGTCATGATATTTAAAGATTGTGGACCATTTGTTTGGGCCTAACAAAGGATACAGGTCTTAATCATGCCTCTGGCCACATCCCTCTGAGGAGCAGAATGGGGATACAAGCTTGCTCAGATGTAGCCTTTCTCTATACTGATTTTCAGAACCTTATCCAGGTCTCAAAAACTTGTAAATAAAACTGGATAGCTGTCTATGAGTTTTATTCCCACCATCTTTGCACTCATTTCCAGTTTTCCAGGACCAAGGATAAGACAGTTAATCATGGTTGTCTTTGGAGGGGGAGGAAAAGAAAATTCTTTTAAAAGTTTTATAAGTTTTCGACAATGAGTATGTATTACTTTTACAATTAAAATGTCATAGGTAAGATAAAAGATTACATGAATTTTACATAAGATTTAAGGAAGCTGACACCTCGTATGTATTTAACTTCTTAAAAGGGTGAATACTATAAACCTTGGGGGCAATCCTAGAGATAGACATGAAATAATGGACCCTGGCTTTGCCACTGCCTGCGTATCTGAGCCCCTCTGTACTTCACACTTTTCTTCTCCCCCCAAATTGGGTTATATGCCATTAAGTTCCCATCTTTGCTAATTCTCCATCCCAGTTAAGCCTGAAGGTCCCTGGTCAATAAGTCATCTTCCAGGCAATGGCTTGTCTCGCTCCTTATTTCCCCGCTCTCTTTGACTCTCATGCATCCCTGCCCGAAACTGCGTATTTTGACAACTCATCTAATGCTGCTTCCAACCCCTAAGATGCACATCTCTTTCAGGATAGGATGTGGAGATCATGGAATTAAAAATTTTAGAATTTATACTGTTTTCCAAAGAGCAGCATCTCTCGCTCTTTCTTCTACTCTAATAACCATGTGCTAATTTGACTATGGTGCATTTGGAAAGAGGCCATTGTCATGATGTTATATCAGTTTGGCCCATATCTCTTGATGCCACACCTCTGCTCTAATTGCTCCATTCATACTGTGAATTTCCCAATCTTCCCTTAGGAAAGCTCCCTGGAATTTCAGAAGAGCAGCATGATGCCAGATTGTATAGATTGGAACATTTTCAATGCGTGAGATTCAACTGGCAATATTAAAGAATTAATTATAATGAAAATGCACAGAAACAGAGTCTTCAGTGAATTCCATCTGGGAACAGTCTTTTCTTAGGCCTCATATAATTTTTTGAACCAACGTAGTCTCCTATTTTCTCTTTCCCTCATGTAATGTGAACTATTGAATACTATGAGATACTGGACCGAAAAACTTGATAGAAGCTATCATCAGATTTCAGCTCGTTCTCAAAACAATTTATTAGCCCCCCAAAATGTGTCTACACATCTAGCCTACATTCCGAATGTACACGGACATTTTTTTCCCAAGGGCCTGACTTATATCTTCACTACTCGGAGATGTTATTACAGACATATAAAAGGACTGAATATGACTCAATAGGAAACTGCCAACGATTTACACATCTTTTATTGAGTTAAAACAGCTATTAATCTAAGTGGGAACAATCTATTCCCATTTACCACAGTGAAGTGAGAAGGAGAAAGACCATGGTATTCATGCCCTGCCAAGCAAAATTCTTTGCTGTTTACCTGAATGATTTTTTAGGTACATTGGCTCATCTCTCATGTTTAGAAACAATGATGAAGTTGTTGCCAGGAAAACAGCTTCTGTGTGTCATATATGGATTAGCCTCCTCCTTGCCCTGTAAGTTCACTGTCAATCATTTTAATGTCCCAGCCTAACATACATTTTGCAGTGTGTATTTTGGTGTCAACTTACAATATGGCAGAGTAAAGAAAAAAGTGACAAGGGAATTGATATCCAGTTCATGTCAAGGCATCCAAACATATGGCCAAGTGAACAAATTAATAAATCTAATGCAGAAATAAAGGGACACATTACTTACATTAGTAATTTGGATAAGGCTATGGTAAAAGGGAATGAAAACAATAATAAAGGACATGATACAGACAAGTTAATTCAGTAATTATATTGTACGAGTGTATAAAACAGTCTCATAAAAGTATCACACCTCGTCCACTTAAATAGATTATATTTGACCATTAAGGTTCACTCAAAATGCCTGTGTTTTATGAATTCTGTGACTTAAGAAAGAAACTAAAGTGCCCGAATCTACATTTGTTGTTTGGAGTGCAGACTGGATATATACGTTAATACAAACAGTAAATGTAGACAGCAAAATAGGATAGATGATAACCTGAGCCTAGAGCAAGGACTTGGGTAAACCCTTATCCATAGAAAATGGCTATGAACTCCTACTGGTTTTCTTAGTTTAGTAAGCCCTTCCTCCCAGTAACACTTTGAGTTAGTTGACAACATCAGATGTTACTTTGGTTTCTTTTTGCTCTTTGCAAGTTAATGAATATGCTGGATTTTTATATTAATAATAATAATTGTATCTAGAAAGAGAAGAGTATTCCTTGGTACAGATTATCACGCAACTACTTATACTCATCAATAGTTAAAACCACCATCACTGATACCTTGCCCAAGGTCCAATGTGTAATACTTTCTTCTTCTGGATTATCGGAGAACAACAGCACATAAATTAGTAATATTGTTCATAAGTGAGAACAGTACATATAAATAAACCAAAATAGGAGGGGGATGTTTGTTGAAACATTCCTGCCAAATTATTTAAAATAATAAAATACATTTAAAACATTCTTTGAAAACATAAGTTCAGCAATTTTTTGCGAGCCAAAATTCTTTGTTTGCGTCTCCTCAAAGAAGGCTATTCAAGGAATTACTCCTTTTCTTTTGAGAGAGAGAGAGAGAGAATGAGAATATGAGAGAAAGAATGGAGAAGAATCTACACTAGGGCAAAACAACCAATCAAAGGAAAGAATGCATTTTCCTGCCGCATTTTTTGTCTTTTCTGCCATCTTTCTCTTTCTTACAATAAACTGAAGTACAAATTCTCAAACACAGGAAAATAGGTGTATGAAAAATGTTTGAATACAAATTTTTCAGTGAGTAGAGATCCCTTGTCTTTTTCTGAGCCTCCAAAACTGCTTTGGTTAGATTCAAAAAAGACAGTATAGTTTTAACTCATTAGAACCTAGATTTAGAAAATGAAGACCCCAAGTGAAAGAAAAATATATTAAAGAACGCCCAAGGTAATAAAGCTGCTAAGTAGCACAGGTGGAACCCACAGAGCTTCTTACTTCCAATTTATTCTGGAAAATTCATGGATTTGATGTACTTAACTGACCAATCAATTAACCAGATAATCTACAAATAGATATGTTATAGGGTGCCTGGGTGGGTTAAGCATCTGCCTTCAGCTCAGGTCATGATCTCAGGGTCCTGGGATCGAGCCCCGCATTGGGCTCCCTGCTCAGGGGGAAATCTGCTTCTCCCTCTCTCTCTGTTCCTCCTCCCTGCTCGGTGCTCTCTCTCTCTCAAATAAATAAATAAAAAATAAATCTTAAAAAAAAAAAAAGAAATAGATATGTTGAATGTCAAAAACATGCATATTGGGTTATAACATAATTCAATTAAATAAGCTCTAGAATTGATAAAGAATGAGCAGTGAACTCAGAGGGAGGAGGTACTTTTCAAACATCAATTTTTTTCTTCATTTCCTACTATGGATCCTCTCAAGATGGGATGGCTCTGATTGGTTAGGCACATACCTCTTGTTTTATCTCTTTATTGTGAACAAATGAAATTAGACTGTTTTGGTTCAAAGAACATGCCTCCAGTCCCTCTACATTACCACTCCCCAGGAAACACAGTCAGAGATGAAAAAGGCCAAGAAAGACTGGTTTACTTTTTGTGACATATCAACTCTAAAATTTAGGATGTTTGAGATTTGTCACCAGATTCAGTGGTGGGCAATATGACATATAAAAATACTAGCCACAGGTCAAAGGCTGGGTAACAAACTACATCTCCTTTGGGGGCCTTCAGCCACTTCACCCCACCCTACCCTCTGGTCTTGCTATATAATGGTTAGTTATCCAGGTAAGGTAAAAGAAATTGGTGGGAGACAAGTTAGAAAGTTATTATTCTAAGTCTGGAGTTTATAAAAATTCTTTATTTAAACTGTTCTGAGGGGCGCCTGGGTGGCTCAGTCATTAAGCGTCTGCCTTCGGCTCAGGGCATGATCCTGGCGTTATGGGATCGAGCCCCACGTCAGGCTCCTCCACTGGGAGCCTGCTTCTTCCTCTCCCACTCCCCCTGCTTGTGTTCCCTCTCTCTCTGTAAAATAAATAAATAAAATCTTTAAAAAAATTAAAAAAAATAAACTGTTCTGAAAGACCAGGGACAATTTTTTTTTTCCTAACTCCATGAATGAGGGTATATCATATGGCCAATAAAACTCTAATAATCTGCCAGCCAAAAGACTTCTGTCTTCATTTCCATTACTCGAAGGCCCTATGGACCACACATGTGGTAGGGGGTGGGGAACATGACAGTCATTAGCATATCTAGGGCAAAGTTTGGGAAATGGTGCTACTAAAGTTAAATATTGAAAAACCAAAGAATGGCTGTTCTATTTACTTTAATCATTAGGGTAGAAGTGAGAAATTAATTCTATTTAAAGAGTTTAGAGGACTTGGATTCAGGCAAACCAACATTCATAAGCAATATCTGTTTTGTTATTGTTCGATGCTCAGGACTGCTCTTTATAGTTTTCTTATAAAATGTCCATTTTCTACTGTATGCAACATTGGTCAGTGAACGCTAATATGGGGGAACAAATAAGAGTTTCAAGAATCTTTTAAGCTGAGTCAAAATTACTGTTTCTTGGTGAACATTTCATTACTCTGCATCCATTTTATCAAATGAGAGCTGCTCAGTTATAATTAGTTCTTGGGGGTTCTGTCCTCTCTACTTAAAAAAAAAATTAAAAGTCTTTAAAAAGTGTTCTATTTGCCCATAAGGTTTAGCTGCATTAAATAGATAGTGCTTTACCATTTTCTAATATACAGTAAAAATACCATAAACTTTTGCTATTAGTTAAAAAGTCAAAAACTCAGCAAGAAGTCCAGTTTTTCCTCTCAACTATCCATTAATGAAGGTTTCAACGTTAATTGCCTTTTCATTAAAAATTCTTTAAAACCCTTTCTTAACATTCGTACAAAATCAAATTAGCTACTAAGCTTTGGAACAATCTCTGTAATTCTGTTGTGGACTCCCCTGTTCATTATTTGGATTGGTGAGATTAAGTAACAAACGTGTGCCTTTCAGATACTCTAGCTGACTTTTTTTTTTTTTTTGGCATTATTACGGAGCTCCTTTATTCAAGCCTTCTCTGAAATGAGGCATATTAGGCGGAATCCTATTACCATGGGCACTGATTTAATAATATTAATAATTAAAAAAAACTACAGTATAATGGAACTATGCTCATGTCCCCAAAGTCTTGCCTATGGAAACTGCTTTTATTCATTTGCTCTCACAAAGATGAAAACCTACTATGTGCAAGGCACTAGTCACCAAGCGCTCTTCTTGCTTAGACAGATGTTCATATCCTCATCCATGATTCAATTCTGCCAGTCCTTGGGCATGTTTCTGATTGATCGACATATTTCTCCTCTAGAAGTGGAGATACAGCATAACTTCATTGGATTACAAATGAGGCAATGTGAGTAGAGCATTTAGCACAATGTAAGGCCCTGTGCTGGCTACTGTGGGAAAGGCGAAGATTACGCTTGCATTCAAAATGCCTACAGGCAAGTACAGAAAAATAATGTGTACCAACATCTACACTGAAGGTAGAGAGAATGATGGGTCTCATGATATCCAGAAGGGGTGCTAAAAAACTGAAGAGAAAGGGAAGGATGAGGGTGAAAAGTCCTCTGCTGGGTAGTTGTGAGTAATTTCACATCGAAGAGGTTAGGTTATCCATGAAAGCGCAACAAGAGTCACCAAAAAGAACTGGATGCCTTTAAGATAAATGAGACCTGAATGTTTCCATATGGGTGTGGTTCACAAGGACGGTGGTGGAGATAAACAAGGATTAGATTCTTGTTCTACAGTGGGCACTTAATTTCATCTTTCCAGCCTTGGTTTCTCACAGGGAAAGATGAATACTGATAACTATTCCTCCAGCTTTCTTCAAGTTTTTTGAATTAACTGTGGTAATTCATGAATAGCTTAAGCTCGAGCCTGGAACAGTCTCAAGAATTATTACCTAGGAAAACCGAGAGGAACGCCAGAGAGTTAAGCCTTCATATTTAACTTTCATTCAATACATTATTTTTTTTAAATCTTTAACATGTTACTTTATTTTTTTCATTACTTTGAATATTAAATGAAATTCTCATAAAGGCATTTCATTCATATATCAGAGCCATATCAAAAACAAATACAATAACCCTCCAAATCTTTATTCCCCCTTCCAGCTTCTCTCCCAGACACAGGATTCACATTTACGATACATCTGTTTATTGATCCTGCAGACATGCCCCTTATACTCAAAACCAAATGTATCTGTTTCACCAACATCAACTTCTTCTGTTTGTGTTCTCTACCTTTATCAGAGGCTTTAACTCCCATGCAGCTTTGCAGTTATTCCCAAATTCTTCCATACCCTGCCTACAACACATGTCCTCTCACGGATTAGACCTGAGAAATGTCTCTTAAATTGCTCTCCCACGTTCTTCATCTCTATTGCTACAGCCCCAGTTGGGCTTTCACTGTCTCTCCCCTGGAGTACATGCTCTGATACACCAACACACTCCCTGCCCACTGGATTCTTCCTGCTCTAATCCCTTTTCACACCCCTAAAGCTAATTTTCCAGAATATAAGTTGAGTCATGTCAGCCACCTACTTCAAACATTTTCAGTAGCTTCTCTGTACCCCTAGAATTAAGTCAAAATTCCTTATCACGTTAGGTATTTGTAACTCCAAATTACTGTTCTAGCCCCATGTCTCAGTAAATTAAGCCCTCTCCCTAGCAATACAGGTTATTGTCAATACAGTCAATATGCCACCTACATTCATCATTTCCATGTAGTTCCTGCCTTTTTATTTTCTTACTTTTCAGGATAGAATTCAAAGGTCATCGGCTCTCTAAGACAGTCCCTCTCACCCAGCAGCAGAGATGGGTCCCTCTTTTCAGTCCATTACTCTACGATCTTCTGAAACTTAGTTTACTTTTCCATAAAATGGAAATAAAGGAGCCCTACTGAGAAAAAAAGAACAGTTCGAACGATGTTTATTTAATACTGAAAAACTATCAATATAGCAATAGTGCCAGGCATAGAGCCAAGAGCTTTATGGACATTATCTCATTCGATCCTTAAAGATTAAGCAGATACCATGAGTAAGTAAGTGTATTCTTAAAAAACAAAGAAAAAAAAACAAGAAATAAGAGAAAAAGAAAACCTTCCTGTTCACCTCATCACCATCTATAATACTCCCCTCTCCTCCAAGCTGCCTCAACACCTACTAATCCTTTGATCACTTCTAAACATTGTATTTTGTCCGAACTTAACAACACTTAATTACTTGACTTGAACTTGTCCACCGTATAGCACCACAGGCTGTTAAACAGGGATTTAAAATTACGTTCCACTAGGTGAGGTGTTAGAGTCACATTTGAAGGGTTAAACTGTATTAATTAATTATGTAAGTTAAGATCCCTCAGGAGGCTTGGGGCAAAGTACCAATTCACAGAGCAGGAGGAGAATGAAACAAAAAGAACCTAATTAGCCATGTAATTAACTCTTTAAGTGATGTGGTGATAACATGATACAATAAAAGTGTTATGAATATGCTTAAGGAACATCAGGGTATCACTTGAACATCCTCAAGAATATAGCCAACACTGGGATGAGGACTCCGTCTCTTTAGCCAGAACTTATGGATTCATTCAAACTACATCAACGTGTTACAAACATTTACTGACCCTCCACTACTGAGGTTACTTTTTTCCCTAATTAAATTTATTATATCTATATACCTGGAAATACAATGTCTGTAAAACACATTTTCTCCATAGTTTTTGATAGGCAGCAGATCTAAAAGAATTCAAAGGAAAAAATGTGCTTTGTGGAAGTAGCTTGTTTTATTTTGGAGACTAAATGCATTTGCAGAAAGGATTACATTTTGTTTGGCAATTTATTTTATTGACAAAACATATTTCATCACATATTCCATCACATTCAGTAGACAAATGCATGTTGTCAAATACCCTATTTCCTGCCTTTGATGAAAAACACATACTTTTTAGAATCCATATTTTTTTTTAAATGGTGGAGTTCTACAGATAAGCTCCATTTGCTCTAAATTGGTCAGGGGTGTCTAGATTGGGATTCTATCCTAAGTATATGACTTCCTCGTTCAACATAATGTAAATTAACCTCAGAAGGAATATTAATGTCCATCTTCGCCATAGAAACCTCGAAATTCAGTTTACATTGTAACCGTTACGATAGGTTCCTTTTGTCTAAACATAAAACTCAAATTGTCTGCATACACTCACCAGCTGCTAAAATGCAATTGCCCTTTAGAAGGTAACACACATACAAAGTAAATATTTAACCTATTTGTATATCTGTTTAATGTTGATAATTCAATTATTGTCTTCCTTTTCATATTTGCCCTCATACCTGATACACGTATTAAATTATAAATATGTTCTTAGAGGTCAAGAAGCAGATCTGTATAATTTGTTCTAAGAAGCACTCAGCACAGTGCTTTATGAAAATAGGTGTTTAATCAATCCATAGCTGTGGCACAATGGTAATGACCTTTTCCAGCCAAAAATCTTTTATTGCCAAAACATTTAGCCTTTTTTCATGTCAATAGTCATTTCGTGAGGACCTATAATGTGCCACACACTGTAAAAATTTCAAAGGGATACAGAGGTCGACAATCACGGTCCCTGCTTTCAAGGGTTTGCAGTCGAGAAGGCAGAATAGGCATGAAGATAAATAATTACAACACAGGCTGATACAAACAATATGAAGTTTGTGCTGGGTCCACGCAAAGTATAAACGCAGGAGGGATTAACATGGTTAAACTGGAGGAAAGCAGGATATGTTTCATAAGCTGACATGAATAGGTTAAAGACTGAACAGAAGTTGTCTAGCGGAATGAAGAACGGCATTACAGGAAGGGAAAAACATGCATTATAATACAGAGGAAAGGGGTGTGTGTGTGTGTGTGTGTGTGTGTGTGTGTGTGTGTAAACCCACCATTCTACGAATATTTCCATGGTGTAAAGTATGAGGGGGACTTACCAGAGAAGACACTGAAGAGGCTGACAGGGCCTTGTGGGGACTTCTATGTCTAGGAGCTTGGAAAATCTTATATAAATATTGGGAAAACCACTGATAATTCAAACAAGGTCAGATTTGCATAAAGAATGGAGAGCACAGGTGTGCCAAGTTAAGAGAGCACGCATTCAAAGCCTGCTGAGTTACTCTAAGAAACACGTAGAGGGTATAAGCAAAAGTAGTAGTAATATGAGTAACAAGAATGCAAAGATTCTAGATATAATTAGAATGTGAAACGAATAGGACTGCACATAAAGGGTTAAGAAGTAAAGTGTCTCCTGGGCTTTTGCTCTGAGTAACCAAAATTTGAAAACTAGATAATTACAGCTTTTTAAAGTCTCTGAACTTAATCTGCAGACAGAATGAGCTCACAAAACCTCCTCAAAACTTACTCACTCTTTCACTTACCCACTAATCCAAGTCCACTTACATAAGGAGCACTTGTATAAGGCTGATCTTCTAAGTCAGAAACCACAAGATATTACACAAGTACAGAATAGTGAGAAATATTCATGCCCCTATCTCAGAAAAATACAACAACACCTACTCAAGTCCAAAATCTTTTCAAAAAGGCAGTTTATATTATAAATGGAAATAGCAGTGGACTGTAAGTCAAAGGACCTGGTCCCAAGATAAGGTCTCATCTGTCACGGGGTCTTGAACCAATAATTTAACCTCTACCATACTTGGTTACAGACTCTGTACAAGGATACCACCTGTCCTACAGATCTCATAGTCTTGTAGTGCATTAAATATCGCAGCTGCAGGTCACATAAAGGAAAGTGAAGAGCCCTCTAGATACAAGGCAATATAATCACAAAATATTATGATATTGTGTAAAATTTTCAACTTTGCAGTACTTGAGTCTTGCAATTCTAACATTAATGCCTTTAACACTGGCCTTCAGTAGCATTAATTACTTCTGTCAATATTTGAAGGTAAAAGATCCTTTTATGACGCTTCTGACCTCATTGCCTAGAAGCTATTTTTGCTACTTCCTATTCTTTCAACACGTACATTCAATTTGTTAAGCTATACAATTGATTTCTTTGAAATTTCTCTAAATTTACCCTTCATCTTTATTACCATCGCCACCTGCCTATTATTCACTTGGACTAATGAAATAGCATCTGAGCCGTTCTTTTGTCTTCTGGTTGCCCACCCTCTTCAGGTTTGCCTCGTCTCTGAACAGTTACTAGAGTAAGCTCCCACTGAAGTATGAATCTAGACATGTTCCACCCAGGTCAAATGCCCCACATGCTTACATCTCTAAAGAAGCCAATCAACACCCTGTACCATCCTTCTCCCCAGCTTCTCTTATTACCTGTTTATTCTTCATCTATGCACTTATGAATTCTTTTCTCACTTCTGTGTTCCCATGGTTACTTCCACATTAAATGCCTGCCTCTCCTCTTCTACTCAGCTTATCTTAACCTTACACACCTGACCAGGCTCAGTATAAATTTTATCTCCTCACAAAACCTCACAAAGTTTAAAACCACCCCACCTCAGAACGACACAGTCTTTGAACTCACACACCAGTGCTAGCCTGCACCATATTTAGCCCTTAGATATACCATCTATCCAAGCGGGTAAGCACAAAGGCTCCACATCCACTTCCTTCCCTTACTATGTGAATGTGTTATTTCGCCTCCCTGTGCCTTAGTTCCATCATCTAGAAAAAGAGGAAGGGCAATAATGCCAAATTCAGAGTCCTTGTGAGGATTATATAAGCATCCGATCAAATCTGGCACACAACAATAAGCAGCAACCTTTAGTAGTTGATTATTATTATCGGCATCTCTTTTATCGATCTCTGTTTTGCTCAATACTCTATCATTAGAAATTGGCATGAGCAGATTAACCTCAGTGGTGTGAAACATCAGATTCTGTGAGTCAAGATTTTGGGCAGGGCACAGGGGTTGGACACCCTCTGTTCCACAGTGTCTGGGACCCCTATTGGGAAGACTGATAAGTCTGGGGTCTGAAATTATCTCTATTTATGTCTAATTGTGAGGTAGAGGAGACCCAAAGGCTACAGTCAGAGTACCTACCTAGGGCCCCTTCATGTAGCCTCATGTCTCCCAGTATAGTAGCCAGGTTCCAAGAGGGCATTCCCTGACAGGGAGTGTCTAGAAAGCAAGCATTCCAAAAGACCCAGGTAAAAGTTGCCTGACCTTTTCTGACATAGCCTCAGAAACCCATTGATTATAAGTGCGTCCCTAAGACCAGCCCCATCGTGGGAATGGGAAATACACTCCACGTCTTGAACAGGCAGGGGTCAGGCCACATCACAGAAGATCATGTGGGATGGGAGATATTACTGCTGCCCTCGTCTTTGGAAAAGACAATCCCCCACCAAGTGATATTTGTGTAAAGCTCATTTCTTCTCCAACACTCTGCTCGTACATGAATAGTAGGAGAACCCTGCCTGGAATGCAGTTGGTATCCCATAAATAATTATTGAATAAACAATTTCACATTAGTTTCAATTTCCTATTAGTTTCTCTTCAGAACTGGTCTTCTTGAAGGCAGGGATTATACCATCCAGTCTTTCTATATACCAAACAAAGCCAAGAAAAGTTCTTAGAGTTAAGGTAGATAAATTATAACACCGCTGATTATTGTGGGGACATAAGCTAAATCTTGAATTCACTAACTGTAGAACAACGACATTCAAAACTTCAAGCAAGGAGAGAGAACCTCTGTATTTTGGTTACAGGGTCCATAAATTTTAGTTATTTTTATATCCTTAGGACTATATATTTGAAAAATGATGCAAGTGATACCTAAACATCTATCTCCAGAACTGCAGCATTACTTCTCTCAATATAAACTAATTAAAGATGAATAACTGCAATTACTGCCTTTTTAATCCTTTCCTACTCGTGTTGAATTTGTGTCACCTTGTAGTATTTAGATCGCGTTCTATTTGCTCTGATTCAGATTCTGAGTCATCAAAATGTTTGAAATAGGTCTGAAAATAGCCTGAATTAATTCTCTGGATTGCTGTTTATAACAGATATACAAGGGAAGCATTTTATAATTTTAAAGGAAAACTTATTTTGTTGCCAAAAAAAAAAAAATTGAGAAGTTGCTTCTCAGGCCTTAGGTATGTTAAAATGATGTGGCAGAAGCAAAAGAAAGGGCAAGAAAGAAAGATGTTTTATTTACAAGGAGAAAAGAGAAAATATTTAACTATTAAAGCAGAAGGATCAGAGCCTTCAATGCATTTATCAAGAACAATTTCGTGGGCCCTCACGGTCCTCCAGAACATGGCCTCAAGGAAAATCAAAGTGGTCTACCAGGAAGGAGAACAATAGAGAAAAAGGGTGTCTTTGGAGGCCGTCACAACCAACTTGTGTTAATGAGACACACAGTGGCCAGTGTGCTCTGAATGAGCACAGGGGGTCTCCTGGGATCAGAAGAGAAATGGCATCACCAACTCACATCACCCAGGTGCCACTGGCATGTGAACGGTAGGAATCATTCATACACCATCTCCATCTGTGCCTTCCCCCTTTCAAGTGTTTGCTACATGACCAGAGGAAAAACACTGTCATTTGCTCAGACTGTCTGTCTAATAGCTGTAATTAAACCCCTCTAATCGCCAAAAACCCAGTGTGTGGGAACTTGGCTGAAAACGAACACAATGAAAGCGTGAGGCCATCTTTGTAGGGGGAAAGGTGAAGGGCACATTTTAAATCGCCAGAACCGGACAGCCTTCAGTCTGCAGGTGTGAGGGGGTGGAAGGCTGCTCACAGGTTTTGGCCAGAGCCATCCTCAAAGGTGAAGGCATTGGAAGATGAAGTGTGGGAGATCTGCCAGATGGTTCGGCCAACGAACAATATAGCAGAGCTCACTCCACGCTGGTCATCCTGCCCTTGAGGCAGCTTTCTACAGGTATATCCTAGAATGTCTTTCCTGAGAGCCACTGAAAGGAAATGCCCACTGCAGAAAACTCATTCACTTTTATTTTGATATTTTCAAGTGCCTTTTGAGAGAGAGCTACAAAGGTTGAAACGTCTGTGCTTCAAAAAAAGATGAAGCTTCTGTTAGTGTCCCACAAATCCGTCACAAGTGAGCCACAATGTGACTTTTACTATTATTAATAAAACAATAACGCCTCGACTAGTATGGGAACAATTATAATTAACATTGAACAGTACACCAGATATTTGCCAAGCACTGTGCAAACTGACTCACAAGGGTTGTCTCACTCAAGCCCCCAAACAACTGTAAATGATGGTCCTATTGCATCTCCCATTTATAGATTAAAAAAGAAAGAGAGAGGCCAGGTAACTGGAACAAGGTCACACACTCAGCAAGCAGGGGTTACAAAACCCGCTGGTCAGGCTCCGCATCCCACACTCTTAACAGTTTTATATTAATAAAGTCACAAGATACATATTTTTGGCAAAGAAATCTCTCAACAGAAAGTTTAGAAAACATCTCAGGTAGCAGATTGTGGGCTCTGGGCCCTGACTGCAGGGGTCCTACTTGCACACGCTGGTGCGGGCCTGGAGGTCTGGATAGGACAAGCATCCTTGGCGATGCTAATGCACAGGGACTACACAGATACGGATAGAGAATTAATGCCAGCGAGTTTGCTTAGTTGATACAGAATGAAAAAAGTCATGCTTACCAAGGCGGTGTTGTTTTCAATTAATTTGCATCACTTTGGTTCATATATATTGATAGAGAAACCTCCCCAAGCATGACAACTGGGTCTTAGAAACTATCTATTTTAGACAAAATGCTTCTAAAACTGACCATGCCCTCCTTCAGGGGCTCCCCTTTGCTCAGTATGTTTTCAAGTTCTCTGTTTTCATCTCAAATAAAGTCTCAGTTGGGTTCTAATATGCATTTAACAGCTGCTAATCTCTTCTTTAATAAGAAAACAGGCAGAAACAACAGGGATGACAAGCTCCGAGAGAGATGAGAGCAAGGCTGGAGTAATCAATGGAACCAGGAGCCCCAGCTGAGGTTCTGCCAGGGTATATGGCCCGAACGTGCAACCTCCACTTTCAAATTTCAATGCTGTCTTATAAATATTAAGTTTAAAGAGGCATAGCGAAGACTTACTGACCATTCAAAACCAGCTCTCTTTCACTATCAACACAGAAGTGGAAAACAGAAAGCAAAGGAAGGAGAATTGCATGGTCATAACCATTCTCCGCTGTTAACGTGTCATTTGTGCGACTTGCACTTAGATGTTCTAGGGTTCATCAGATCAAACAGTCCTACTTCCACACATTGCTGATCATGATTGTTGTTAAGTGTTTTAAAAAATAATACATTCATGCAGAAATAGCATAAGTTAACCCTGTATTCAT
Organism: Ursus maritimus; assembly: GCF_017311325.1. Taxonomy (NCBI): domain Eukaryota; kingdom Metazoa; phylum Chordata; class Mammalia; order Carnivora; family Ursidae; genus Ursus; species Ursus maritimus. The sequence continues at coordinate 8,661,132 of NW_024423897.1, forward strand.
TTCCCAGATCATGATCATATAAAAGTAATATAATGGTATAGAATTCTAAGACTAAGAGAATTTTCTAAAAGGGGAAAATCTTGGCATGATACTTTTATGATAAGTAACATCAATCAAAAGTTGTCACTGCAACCATAACACTAACGAAAATTACAACAAATTTGCACAAAGGCTCTCAAAAGAAGGGGGGGGAATCACCTAGTAAAGCAAGAAAATAGGAGTAGTCATGGGCTACATTTATTGACCACTTATTATGCACCAGGCTATTCTCTAAATTTGTTACGTGAGAAACATGAAAAATAAAAATACATGCCACGAAAAAGAACTTTTAGAAAGGCCTTTCCCCACCCCCCACCTCTGCCCTGCAATGCAAAAGGTGGGAATTGCATTAAAAATAAATTCAACTCCACTTTAAAGTAAATGTATAAATCTTCAGCATTGTTGTCTCGCTGCCAAAAAGCACTATCTAATTCACTGATGTTGGATCTTAAACATGCAGAAATGCAAACAACGGACTGTGACTAATGCATCAAAATACATGAAATGGATCATAATAACCACCATTTCTTGCGTATGCTACTTGTAGGTGAATGCCAAAAGATGATACACTGCTCCCACATCTAACTATCCCTACACTGGTAATTACATTCCAAGAGCAAAGTGACGCAGTAAGCAAAGTAAGGACTGCACGCCTTCATTATCCATTAACAGCATGCTACATTAACCTTTGAATATTTACCTTGATGCCAATTAAATATTTGTGATGGCAGCATCAATAAAGAGGAGAATCTTGGCCAAGGCCCCATTTGCCCTTGGTTTCTCTGCAATTCTTTGTAAATAGCACCCTGAAGTTTTAACACCTGAACCCACACAGACATACTAGATCAAATCATTTTTAAGATAAGTAAATCCTGCTGATCCGTTACCCCAGCAGGCCACGGGACTAGCCCAGGCAAACACCCACCACTGACAAGCCAATGCCTTGAGCGTTGGACTTTCTAGAAGAAAGGCATTAGTTAGCATTTAGATGGATGACAAGGCAGTAGACAGTGAAGTCTGAACCCGGCAGAAAGGCATCCAGCGTTCTCTGGAGTGTGTAAGCTTTCATGACTGGCTGACTAGATTGCGGACAAAAACGACTCATGGTGCAAGATTAAGAAAAAAACCCAAACAGTTTCAGCAGTTTTGCGAAATAGAAACTGCAGTGTGTTTGGGCCAAGTCTACACATGTTGCATAAGACTCTCCCTTTAAGGCTGCACTGAGAATTTACCTGCTTTTCCTCTCTATATTATTATCATTATTATTTTCTCTAAATTATTTACTATATTCATTCTCATTGTAGCCATCTCCTTCTCTTTACTCTTCCCCTAGGTAGGATAAATAAAAAACTCAATATGGAAGAGCTGAGAAACAGGACCCATGTTCTCTGAACATGGACCAGTATGGAATGAATTAATGATAGGCTTCAGGCTTTATGAAAAGGTAGGATTTGAGCAGAGGCTGGTAAGGCTTATAGAGTTTGGTCAGGTAGAGACTAAAATCTTACTAGGAAGTGACCCTGAAAATAAAGCACCTAAGAATGTCTGAAAGAGAGTGATCAGAGTTGAGGGCCTGTGGCCCACTGTGGCCAGAAAAAAAAAGAAAAAGGAAAAGGAAACGAAAGACAGAAAAAGAACAGTGACCCTTGAAAAGCATTATGATCATGGAGAGGAGAGTGAGAATGCTAGTCAGGCGACAACATGGAGGTAATGAACCCATACCAAAGTTCTCGACACTGATCTTTTTAAAAGCAAATCAGAAAAGGCAACGAGGTAACAAATTCCAACTTCCCTGGAATTGAAATGTCTTGTATCTTGGTTTGGATGGTGGTTATCGAGAAAGTTGTGTACAACTGTCAAAATTCAATCTGAACACATAAGATCTGTTAATTTTATTGTATGAATTTGATTGATTTTATTGGGTTACCTTGAAGTCACTTGTGAAATAACAATTAAAAGATAGGGGGAAAAGTGAGGTACTCTCTTTTAAATTCCTCCAGGGGCTCCCTAGCTCCCTCAATAAAATAAAAAAACAACCACCCAAATCGTGCTCAGAGCTGCTAAATCCATACAGGTTCTTCCCCTGCCTAACTTTTCTACCTCAAGTCCCCCTTCACCCGTTCACTCTTCCCAGCCAAATTCTCCTTCTCTGGGTCCTGTTTACCAGGAAAGCCCTGCCCATTTCAATCTCTGTGCTTGCAATTCTGTGCTTCCTGCCCTGCTCCACAGCAAAATGGTTCATGATTTCTTTCTAGAAAAATGTCACCCTGTTTATTTCCATCAAACAATTTCTATGATCTAAATTAATCCTGCTCACTTATGAGCTTAATTATTTATCAGTTGTCACACTAGAGAGCAAGCTTTGTGACTGAAGGGAGGTGTCTGTTCCCACAGAGTGGGACTTAGGGCTTGGCATTGAATAGATGCTCAACAGATAGTTGTTTGTGAATTAATATATACACTTTTCTAACCATGTACCCTTATTACACTAGAAGTCTCTCCAGGTCGGGGGCCATCTATTTGTCATCTCTGTTACTCTGTCACCAAACCCAATGCCTGGCACATATCAGAAGCCCATGAAACGCTTGCTGAAATTATAAATGTTTAAATTTAGATTTAACACACCTTCTCCAATAAATTCCAAGAATATTTCATATTGTAAGGAAATTCATTTGCCCCTAAGAAATGCACTGACTTAGCTAATTTAAATCACAGCAGCTGAGGTTTACAAGGACTTTCCCCACCTGCGGATTAGCTTTGGCTTCCTGACTTAAAAGGATAAGAAAATCAACCTGCAGTGAATTCACTCGGGTTCCTTCCAGGTGACCCACGCAAATAGCATAATGCTTAATCAAACCATTTCAAATGATCAATTTTAGAGGAATTTTGTGATTCACTCTCAGCAGACTATATAAAATGTTGAAAAAAATTGGTGTTAGATTTTGGATAGTGACCAGTGATGTAGCTTCCTGTTTCATTTCTCCTGTGAGCATTGTTAAGAGCAATGAAAAACGATGACCTATTGATTCACACAACACCATGGGCCAATCTCCTCACACAAGTGAAACAAGCCAGATCACACATCCCCCAAAATAGTATACAATGAATGATTCCATTCATATGAAATTCTATAAAGTGCAAACATATACATACAGTGACAGAAAGCAGAACAGTGGTTTCCCGTGAATGAGGGTGGAGGTAGGGATGGATTATAAAGGGGTACAACGAAAGTTTGAGTGTAAGGGAATTGCTTATGGTGATGGTTTCATGGGAGCATACATATGTTAAAACTCATCAAATTGTCCCCCTTAAAAAGGTCTAATCTATTATACCTCAAAAAAGTCATAACATATAAAAATAAACTAGGAAGTCTCCATCTGGAATGATTTTTTAAAACTTTCAATACGCCATCAAACCAGCAGCATTTTAATTTTTTTAATCACTGGACATTTACCAATAGCCTGCGGCAATGCATTATTCCCTCCTCTCTTTCACCTGTATATTTTTATTACTCTCTGAAACTCAGCTGAGGCCTCACCATTCTCTACTCTTATAAAGATGTCAGAAGGCATTTCTTATCATCCACAGGGTCAGTGAGCAATCCCTTGATTGCACTTTTCCAAGAAACGCTGCCCAGAGGTACAATACTTTGATGACTATGGATCAATCTCTCCTATGAGCAAGGACCAGGAAAATCATCTTTTCATTCCAGGCTCTCACCAAATATAGTGATAAATTCACTTGCATTTTGTTTGCATGGTATCCAAACCCTTTTCCTCCCACTCTGGAAGTGGAAGGAGTCCACATGGCCCTTCCTTCTTATACTTGGCTAGTAAGATAAGGCACTTAGTCAACGACTTGGACAATTCACTATTACCATCCATGACTGTGATTTTTTACAAAAGGCACAAAGATGAAGGGAGAGGTCAAAAGTTGATCAAGGTGCCAGCATTCGGCAGCATTACTAGTGACACTGTCCCAATCAGCCCTCTCCTTTGGTCAGGCCAACCTTATGGCTCTTGTTGCCCAATCTTCTGTTCTTACCTCCTTTATCAACCTTGTTTTCCTGGCTTCCTGATGATTCTAGAAACTACCTGTCATTCTTCAAATATGTTCCTTTTCTGCTTAGGTTGCTTATAAATTAGAATCCTAGTTCATACAAAGACAATTGGCACAAAGCACAAGACCAGAAAAAGGGGATACGTAAAGGAGTGGCCTACAACATTTAGAACCCCCCAGGAGCACTTGCTTCCATGGAACCCTAGGTTATAAAAGTGAATCTGGATTAAGTGACTTTCCCAACACCACAGAATCACATCCCACTATGAACCACGCTTTTTCTTTGTTGTAACAACTTTTTTTCTCCCAGTGAATTCTCTTTCACAGAAGAGTCCACTAGAGTAACACTGTTCTCCCATCCTTGCTACCTTACACAATGAAGCTCCAGCCAGTGGAAATGTCAGGGTGGAGATCTGCAGGTCATGTTTCAGAAACTCTGGAGACCCTGCCAAATTATTAACCATAGTTTGAGGGGAAAAGAAATCCAAATCTCAGGTTTCAAGTCTGAAAACCAAATAGGGTTTCAGGAATTTCTCTCACCTTCCTCCCTAAATTAACAGCTATGTAGGAAAAAGGGCAATTGTATTTCTTCACTGAGGAAATGTCTGCTCATTTCCTTTGTTTTTCTTTAATGAAGTGCTTTGTCTTTTTGGCATGATCTGTAAGGGCTCCTAATTTCAGGAATGACTACAGTGCCCTTGTTAAAATATGGCTTTTTGCCCTCAGACAAACCTAATTCCAAATCTTAGCTCTATCACATCTTATTTGTATGGCTTTGTCCAAGCCTTTCCTCTAAGTTTGTTTTCTCATCTATTAAATGGGAATAATTGCAAAATCTACCTCGCAGAACTGTTGTACAAATTCAGGGGGAAGAGCCACACTAAATATTTAGCACACTTCCTGGTGCAACAGGTTCTTATTAAATGTTAGCTCCATTTATTAGCTATTAGAATATGTCATATTAGTCATATTTTGTTAGATTCACTCTGATACTATAACCTCAATCTAGAGAAGAGGTCAGCAAACTTTCTAGATAGGGCCGCAAAGTCACTATTTTAGGCTTTGTAAGCCCAATCGTTTTTTGGTTTTTTTTCAAGATTTATTTATTTATTTGGGGGGAGGGGCAAAGGGAGAAGGAGAAATCCTTAAGCAGACACCCCAATGAGCACAGAGCCTGAGTGGGGCTCAAGGGGGGGGGCAAAGTGGGGATGCTCCACAGGTGAGGGGGAGAAGGGCCCAGTCAGTGCAGAGCTCGACGGGGGGCTCCATCCTAGAACCCTGACCTCATGACCTAAGCCAAAATCAAGAGTCAGATGTTTAAGTGACTGAGCCACCCAGGCGCCCCAAAAGCCCCAGTCATTGCTGCCCTGACTCTCACCGCTGCTGCTGCGGCATTAGAGGCCAAATACCGTATGTAACCCAACGGCTGTGCTGTGTGCCAATAAAACCGCCTTTCTGGACACTGAAATGTTAATTCTCTAATTTTCGCATTTTACAAAATGTTTTTCTTTTTTTCCCCCAATCTTCGAAAAATGTAAAAATAATTCTTAGTTCATTGACTGTTTAAAAACAGACAGTGGGTCAAATTTGGTCCACAGGCCGCAGTTTCCTAGTCTCTCAACCGGAGAAAGAGATAAATCCTATACATGGCCATTGTGTGAGGCAAATATTCATTTCAAGGCCTCCACCTGCTGTTAAGTGACATGCTGGTAGACAATATGGTACAACTTGATCAACAAAGCCAGTACTGTAACTTTGAGATCCTCCAGAGTATGTGATAAATGCTACATCAAGTGCCAAGATTTTCTTTACACTGAATTTTTTAAACTTTTGATAAAAAGTCACCAACAGCTAGTCAAGTCTATTTCTACTTGGTTGTTAGAAAAATTCTTTCTACTTTCATTATATTAAAGGCATCTTGAAAGGAAATTAACAGTTTGTCACCTTAACAGTGCGAAATTATGCAGACGAATACTGTAATTTATAAAAGATAATGTATTTTATTCATTTATATTCATAAGCATTTACTAGAAATATGGGTATTTAGAGGATTTTTAAAGAAAATACTTCACAAATGATAAAAATATCCCTAAACTAAAAAGATTTGCTTAACTATGTCTGCATTTTTATTCCAAGATCTTACCCAATTTCCAACCAGCAATGCCTTAATTACTTGTATAATGCACCAAACTATATATACCTACAGTTTGACATGAAACAAATGTCACTGTGAGGTTAAAAACATGTTTTAGTTCCTCTGTTTCTTATCTGTACTATAAGCATACGACAACATGCTCCAATAGAAGCAAAATTCTTATTCAAGTTTCTACTAAAATTGATATTTGTTTAATATCCATTATATTTTCCTTGAGAGTTATGCATGCATATGTAAATTTTATAAACATCCTAATTTTGAGACAAGATTCAGCATTTTTTATATTTCCCATTTGTAATCCACCCTCCCCCTTTAAGAAACTAAAATAGGCTTATGGGGCCAATAACGCAATGAGCTATTCCACATCTGGTTATCGGAGGCATATTTCCTGATTAAAAAAAAATCACAAAAAGCTGTTTTTATATGCTTGGTTTCTCCTTCTGTTATTACCCATTTAACAGTAGTTTCACATACAGCCAGGCATGTGCCAAACATAGGGCCAATAATAAAAAATACTGACTTAATATAATTTGCTTCCTTGGCTGCTGGGAAAGCAGAAAGTTTTGACAATCTGTTTTTTGTTTATTAGTGAAGCTATTGTAGAGGGTGATTGGGGTTTCATTATAAGGGGCCTGCAAACAGTTTTAGCACAAATGCCAATATACATTTTAGAATCGAGTGCAATTTTAAGTATTTTCACTCAAATGGTTTTGCAGAATCTACAACTCAAATAAAAAGTATATTGTGTTTTAACGCTGCCACCGACTACTATACTATTTGTCACATTGATCTCCTTTGTGAATGCTTCAAACCTTTCTACTTTCATGAAATGTAATGGGCAAATATATTCCCTGGAATCCCGAGTTATGATTAGTTACTAAGCAATCAGAAAAATCACAGCAAGGCATACTTCTGAAAGAAATCAGAAAGAGTAAAGATCACTTCTCTATGTGGGTTACACAGTGAGTCACACAATACCTCATCGATGGTACTGTATATATTAGCTAACCACCATGGGCTAGCTGCAAGCTCATACATCAATGAAAAGATCTTTGTCAATTGCTGTATGCCTCATTATCTCACTAAGATTTCTTGGCAACAATTAACAGTTACCCAATTCATAGAAATTGCCTTTATTATTTTTGAAGCAGCTACTTTCTTTGGCTTTAATGACTAAGAGAATAGAGACAGATGTCTCTGTTGCTAGGGAGACTGAATTAAAAAAAAAAAACCTTTGAAATGAAGTAAATAAGCAACTACCATCTTTTTTTAAAAAGGAGAATTTTGTTAGTTTTGAATTAACTATTTGTTTTAAAAACAAACCAGCAGTAGCTCCACTTTTTAAAGGAAATACATTAGAATGGTTTATTACCGTTCTTCTCTGACAGTAATAAATCATTAAAAAAAAGAAAAGAAAAATAGGCCCACCTGTGCACTCAATATCAATTGAGGCTGATTATCAGAAACTGGTACTTTTTTGTACTGGTACCTGAATTCAACAGGAATTGCCTTTTTCTATAATCTGTCAATCCTCTATAACTGAAGAGAAAGCAGCCCCTCCCACTGGTTAGAAACACCGGGGCCTTGCAGACAAGCCTTGCTTGCAGGGTTGTGAGAGCTCATGCCCTCTCCTCGCCTAGCTCCAATCTCACCTGCAGCCCCTTGGCCAGTAGTCCAGACTCTGGAAAACAAGTGATCCAAGCCAAGACAGCTTGGCAATTGGGCCTAACTCAAGCAAATTTCTTCTTTAAAATCTCTCTCCATGCTCATCCCTCCTCCTCCGTCTTTAATGCCTCACGCTTGACAATACACCTGATGCACTCCCATTTTCATGTATCTTGGACATGTACGTCCTGTTCAAACCCTCCCACCATCCTACTTGTCCTATCAGCATGCTTTAAGAGGAATTATACCTTTACGTGAAAAGAAAAAGTAATCCAGTTTGAAGGAAATCACATGTAATAAAAACAACTACAATCCAACTAAATTCTTTGAAAGAGCTCCTAATCTCCTTTGGCATCTATCCAAAATCACCCAAACATCTTTTTTACTTGCTTTAATTAACCCGGGAATCAGTATTCAGTTTAAGTATAAACCAAAAATTGAATGAGGACTTTTTGGGCCTTCTCGGTTAGTAATATTTTGCTGAAGTATCAGCATAGTATGTTAAAACAGAGGCATTTATCTATTTTTAAATGTTATATGCTATTGCCATAATTAAAAAATCACCCATAATATATAGAACAACATGCAAGATAAAAGTACTTTCTTTTTCCTATTTAAAGAAAATGTTCCAGGTTATACAATGTTTGGCCTCTGTGGCCTGGTGACCTAAGCACTACTCCTAACATTCTTCCTTTGTGAATGCATATTTTGAGCTCTAAATGGTGGACTTAAAAACGTTTACAAGAATTTGTCATATGAAGATTTTCTGTGCTTTTTATTAAAATTCTAACTTAGTGAGATGCAATTAGTATGGAAGACAGACCATCATCAGGGTCGCACTGGATGAAACTGGGTCCAAATCGAGCAGTGTGGCATTTTGGGTGAATATAGCAGCTTGTGGGTCCAAAATTCTGGGCTCAAATCACAAATTTCAACCACATACATGGGATGGGACTTCAGTCAATTGCTTGGCTTTCCTAAATCTCTGTAGGTGGTAAACTGGAGATTAATCACCTCCTAAGTCTGCCTTGAGGGGTTAACAGGATATGATAGATTAAGTACGTGGTCCAGTGCCCAGCAGCGAGAAGCACTCCATCAATGGCAGTCGTTATCTGTTATCATCATCATTATTAGCTCCTTCTCACTTTTCTGAGAATATTAATTAAAGATCAAATATAGCTTCCAAAGCTTTCATGAGAACTGGGGACACTGTATACTCTCCATAACAGTTATGATCATATTATTTAGAAATATTTGCATTAGATACCAATTGTGGTCTATTTCCAAAGGCTGTGTTTACTTTGGATGATTTCATCATATCATGAGACTGGGTTAATTTTAATCATAACTTGTTCATCCTAGCCAAGCTAAAGAGCTTGTTCTACTCAGAGATGACTTGGTTCAGCTCTTAAGAGATACTGCTCCCCTAACAGAACATCCTTCCAATGTCTTATCAAGACCACTCTTTCTTTATTTGAAATCTACTTGGAACCCTACCTCAGCTATTAAGATTTCCTGATGAACTTCAACTACCTTATATTATTGCCTGACAGAGATTCTCAGCTTCATATACCACACAAAGACCATTCATTTAACACATGCTCACTGGGCACAAGGTACTATCTAGGTACCAGAAATACAATACTGAACAAGTTAGAGAAAGTTCCTGCTCTCTTGGTCCCTACCTTCTAGTGGTCCGAGTGGTATGAATAAACAAATTGGTTTCAATTAGCAACTTGGAAAGGAAAAAAAAAAAATAACACCAGTTGATTTGAGAGGAATTGGAGAGATCACTGATATGAAAGATGGTGCCCTATTTGTGGCCACCCTCATTCGGACTGCACAGGTCCCGAAGGTCCTGCTCCTATAGATTCTGATAAGATGACACGTGAGCCGAGAGCCCAATGGCACAACTGGCGTGGCCATGCAAACATCTAGGTAATGAGCGTATCTGTAGAAGGGAGAAGATAAAACAGGTTTCTAAAGAAGGAATGGGCTTTCTTTGTATGCGCAAACAGAAAACAGAACAGTTGACTGCAGTGTAGGAGTATGGGACAGATACCCGTACATGAGGTGGGAGAAGCAGGCATTGAGATGGTACCAGGCCCAATTCCATAACACCGCCTGCCTATCTTTTGCAAAATGTGGGTATGTGGGCCACGCCCCCAACCAATTAAATCACAGTCACTAATGGTAGATTCCAGGCTGTGTGTGTTTCAAAGATTCCTAGATGATATTAAAGTGCAGCCAGTATTAAAAGCCAATGATAAAGAGTGTTGTAATCCTTGATAAGGAGTTACGGTTACATTGTTTTTTTCATTAATGTTTTCGGTTACTTTTTAGTACCTCATCTCCCCACTTAAAGTTTGTGTTCCAAGCATTTCTGATCATTATATCTTTGCAAAATGCCAACTAGAGAACTATGTGTGCAATAAATGCACCATACAAGGCTGTGATTGTCTTCTGTGTGCCTAAATCTGCTTAGAGTGCACTATACAAACAGACTCATGGTTCCAGGCATATTCCCAATTACATTTTAAAAAATAAACAAACAGGTGCGTGCAAACACCAGCACTTAGCAGCTGGCTCCCATGCATTCCCTTCAGGGAAATGAAGATACTGGCTAGGAATTCTCCAAAGTATTTGAAAAGGAAACAAAGGAAGGTTTGGGGGTTTTGGGTTTTTTGTTTTGTTTTTGTTTATTTGTTTTTTGGTTAAGAGGTGAACAACAGTAGGACCTCTGGGCCACAAGGTCAGTATGCCCACATGCTGATAAACATTACCAAGATACTCATTTTGCCAGAGTCTCCGTGTTTTCTCTAAAAGGAAATAATTGTTCCCCACAATTTTGAAAGTCAGAAATCAGAGTAACTGAGAAAGAACTAGGTGATGAAGGTCACATGGAAAACAAGAGGGAAAGCATAAGCAAAAAAACTGTTGTGTTTGAAAATGACTGTTGGCACGTGGAGAATTCCAGAGAGTCATTCCAGGATTGTTTGAGGGAGGTCTAGCTGTGACATCTGTCACAATGGCAGCCAGCGTTGGTTGTGATAAATTTCTGCTTCATACGCTCCATTTAAGAGAAGACCCTTCCTAACTAAAACAGAATCATGCTCCACTTGTGGCTGACAGACATTGTCAGAAGTCCAGTCAGGCTTCTGGGTAATATGTAATAGGAAAGAAGTTACCTTCTTGGTAGTTGATTCCTGAAATTCTCATAAGAGGGCACAAAACTAATGATAGCAGTGAGCACTCCCGACTCATGCCTGAGGTCTTCCTACCTGGATCATTCAAAAATTTGACCTGTAGGCTTGGCTAGTCTTGAATAGAGCTTCTAACATCATATAATATTTATATATGTTTTGATAGGCAGATTCTAGTTATTTATGGTAGGGTTTATGAATTTCAACCTGGGTTTGACTCTCACATGGGCTACTTTACTAGCTGTGTGACTTAGCAAACCACTAGAATGCAAGCTCATGAGGATGGGAATTTTTAACCTGATTTTTTTCTAAGGACACATCACTGAAGAAAAAAAAAAAAAGATTAAAATCAGACCCAAACCAAAAGTCAAAAGAAATTTTCTATGTTTCATCTGCCTTAATTCTGCATTTTTAACATGGGAATAATCAGTCTCTATGCCATAGATTTTTTAAGTGTTAAGTGAAATAATGGATGTAACACACTTTGCACATTGCATAGGAATAATAAACATTCCAAATGCTTGTTGAGAAAAGACCAGTGTGAGCATGCTTTTCAGCAGAGTATTGATAATAAGATAAAATATTCGTAAGTAATTAGAAAGTTAACAATAGAATGGTGCTTTCTCAGGCTACCTAACAGTCAATTATCTTAATTGAGTATCTGATCCCAAACATGGGCTCAAAACTTCAAGCACCAAATTTCTACTAACAGCTTGATATTGTATCCAGATTTTCGATTCACCTATGTCAGCATCTTTCTTTTGAAAACTCCTCCCCTTTCATTCTGTGCTCAGTCCAGGAAAGAATAAAATCACCATGGTGACAACAATGACCCCCTCTTTGGAGTACGCTCAAATTTATGTTGAGCTTTTCCTGAATGCTTCTGTGTCTTGCCTTTAAACTGTCTCTTGGAGTCACTCCAAGGTCAGGGAAATTTCTTTATCACTTAAGGTCTCCTTCAAGGATACAAAAGAGCGATTTGGAGTTCATGATCTGGAATTGATAAATTTTGTAATAAATAATTCTATCATATTTGAGTCAGGCAAATTATTTACTAGGACCTTTATGTTACAGAAGTTTTAGGTGACGTTGTGACTAAGAGCTTCATACAATCAAAATGTATGTGCAATACTTTTCTTTTTCCCCCTAGAATGTCTAATCGAGACATTCCTTATCACTTATTCAGAAAGTTGCCGTATACAATATAAAATATCGGTCTGAGTTCTGATAGTGACACAAATTTGGGTCTTTCTGTTTTGTATTAAATATAATGCTACCTTGAATTAAACTGTGAAACAAGTGTTATTTCAATGCTGGGTCCAGCTAAGTCAGGAGACAGAAGCTGAGAAGAAATTTAGGTAAGTCTCATTGATCGAGAGAAGCTTTAGGGAGTACAGAAGTTTTGAGTCTAGAATGTCCTACTGAATGTTGTGTGAATCAAATGAGATGTATATTTAGTTCTTATCAGAGCTGGCCCATGATATCATGTGGTCTCTGTTAGCTATTACTAAGTTCCAGAATTTATTATTACTATTGTTGTTGTCACTGAATTTCCACATTTGGTCTAAAATCTATCTACATTTTGGGAACACTCTCAATCTGTTTTGTATATATAAAGAGTTAAAATGGCTCTCTGAAGCAATCCCAGAATTCAGAGTACATGCCCAGTGAAAGGCAAAATCCTGGCTGTCAAAGAGATACACCTTCAAAACATTATTCAGTATAGGCAGAGGGGTTTTGTTTGACAAAGTAATAGTGGAAGTTGGAACTTATCACTGTACAAAGAATTTGGCAAAGTGTAATGTGGCATCTTTTATTATAAAATATATATAAACTTCCTCACTCCCTACCAAAAGTCACTACCATTTCTTACACCTGAATTAGAAAGCACACCAAAAGCAGAATTATCCTATAAATGGCTAATTTCACATGTCTTTTTCTAAACTGATGATCCTTAGTATGTGAATTATGTAAAGAGGAAGCTCTAGAGGGATAGGTGAGAGCCCCGAGGTAACTTTTCTGAAAGAATTTCCCTTGACAACCTTAACTTGGAATACATACACACACACACACACACACACACACACACACACACAGTATAGTACAAAATTGTTTCATGAATCATCCCACTCAGAGTTGGTTAAAATAGCAATGTCACTATGCAGGAGCATAATTTCTTCACTCTCCATTACCCTATTGACATGCTTTTCCACCCCACTGCTGTTAATCCGTGAAGACTCCTGATGATTAAAACTGATTTGGTACTTTAAGGAAACTCAGTGGTCAGTGACACTTCCTCTCCTAAAGCCCCTTATACGTCATGCCAGGAGTGACAACTATGTGTGCTTTGGGCCTCTTGAATCGATTTAATATCTCAATTTGTGCTGCTGATGTTTCATCTGACAGTGGTGGGTGTCCAAAACACTTCTACAGTGACACTGCTGACCTCACTGAAGGTCAAATAGCTATTAAATTTTGAATTAATTCACTTTTTCTCTCTATGTCAATCCCATCGAAGTCCTTAGATACAGTCACACAAATGTAAAATGAACTCAGTAAAAGTCCCTCGGTGGATAGAATTTACTGATTCACTCAGAAAAATACTTATTGGGCACCTATTGTGTCCCCAGCAGTTGGTTAAGCACTGAGCATTTAAGGAACTCAGACACAGCTGCTGCCCTCCAGGAGCTTAGATTCCTAATGTGGAAAGCCTGAATAAAATTGGCTATTCCAAAAAGATTTCTTGAATTTAAGTCACAAAGAGAAGTGGCCACTTATAGCCCTCACCTGAGTGCTGTGGTTTAGAGACAAGATTTCCCAATGATAGCCTACACACCGGTGCTGCCTCAGGGGCCCATGTTTTCAGCACTCCATAGTGAATGAGAAAAACGAGAGCTTTACCAACCTTCTATCCCATTCGTTCTCTATGTAAACCCTCCATTCTGATGATAGTGGCTTCCCCCTGGAGTTTGCTCGTGCCATGCGTTTGCCAACTTCCTATAGTGTAGTATTTTCCAACGCCATTTCCATCATTACCTTCCCAATGGCCACCATCTCACACCATTGTCATTATTTCTTAGTATTTTTATTTATCTTAACGAATTGTTTCTTAAGCACACTATGTTAAAAGTCAATTATAAAAACTTTAAATATTTAAAAAAACCATATATTGGCTATGATTAGAAGGTAGCTGTATGAACAAATTTAATGTTTAAAATGTTCCTAATTTCAAACTAGATACCACGGGCTAATGAGAGTTGAGTCCAAGTCAGCTATCTTTTTCCTAGAACAGAGAAAGTAGCAAGTGTGAGAGAGTAGTTGAGGTCAGCGTAGACATAAACCGAGATGCTCTTCTTGAAGTAATGGATGTATCAGAGAAAGGTGAAATGGGAGCGACCTCTCCGTTTTGTTTCCCTGTTCTACTAGCTGCTAACGTGTCCTCCTGTACCACTGGCGATATTCATTTCCTTTTTTTGGTAAAAGAGCTACAGTAATAACATTAATAACGATGATGATGTTGTTACTGTTGCTGCCGCTAGTAATAATCACATAAAAGTAGTAATCAAGTACTTACTATATCCCTGTTTTAAGCACTTTTACACATAATAACGAATTGACTCTTCCCAATAGCCCATGAAGAAAGCACTCTTGCACATGGGATCCCGTAGCCCTAAAAAGTTCAGTAACTTGCTCAAGCTCACAGAGCTGTCACATCTAAAAGCCGTCACTGATCAAACCTCAGCTCTAAGTCAAACACACCTTGTTCCCAGCACCACCAGATACTTCGCATCCCTGGGCAAGGGACTTTAACACCATTTTTGCAGAAGAAAGCAACATTCTGAGAGGTGACAACTGACCACATATGCCTGACATGAGGAGGAGAAAGAGGAGGGGGAAGAGGAGGAGGAGGGGCAGGGAGAGAGTGGTATTTGAATCCTTCTGCTGTTACTCATTAGCTATTTAACCTTGGGAAGGTTGTTCAGTATCTCTGAGTCTTACTTTTCTTCATCTGTAAAATGAGATGGTATCAGCTCCTGGATAACACACTGTGGTAAAGGTTTTGAAATGGCTACAGTGAAAGTCTAGCACGGTAGTTGGTATGTAATAGGCCCTCAATAAGCAGTCCTTGTTATAATTCTGCAGTGTGCTTATCAAATCCCCAGCCATTATTCACGGCTTATTCTATGCCATCCATTCTCTGATGCTTTCCCTTATGCCTTCTGCCCACAATAACTACAATAACTCTTTCCTCTGAATTTCCTATCACTTATTTCATTTTTTTTAAAGAACCAACTTGTTCTCCCAAAGTAATTGAAGCTTTTAGAAAACAAGACTCACAAACTTCTTTTTACCACATATTATTTTACACACTGTACTTGCTTAAAAGATATGCCAAAAACAATTTTTTTTAATAATTACATGAAATGAGAAATGTTTCATCAACAGAATCTAAAAAGGTGATCTAGGTAGTAGGGGAAAAAAATACAGTGTCTTTTGTTTTCTGAGGATACTTTTTCCCCTTCATGTTGGCTGTCTGTGATACTTGATACAGTACCATCTTCTGAGGGAGGATACTAAATCCTCATAAAGAAGATATTCACGTTTTTGGTAAGAATGAGATGGCTTAACATCCAAGACAAGCATTTTCATCTGAAGATGGAGTTTCACATTCTAATATCTCCTCAGTCATTTTTTTATTTACCTTCCAATTATAAAAGTAACATTAAGATTATGGTAGGAAGTTAGAAAAATACAAACGATCTGCTCTTTCCCCAGAAATCACTATTAACACTTCCTCATGTGTCCCTCTCACCTTTTTCTTAATATTCTTTTGCACATTTAAAAAATAAGTATACTAGGATCAGGCTATATATTCTTTTAAAAATACAATATTTTGGTATTCTTACATGTTCTTTAAAAAGATGCAGGGCTGCATAGTATTTCAACATTCTGAGGTCATTAAACTGTTATTGGTAGACAAGTGTTTTTAAATAGCCCTTATTTTAAATGATTAAGTAACATCCTTCCAAATGTATCTTTCTGTCCAATGATAATTCTTAGCATAAAAGGTTAAATATGTAAGAAGAGGATCAAAACTTATAAGCCTCTTAAGATCCTCAGCACTATCCACTCCCAGTGATTGGTTATCCCCTCCCCAACACCACACACTTGCCACTACCAAGGACAACGAGTTTTCAAAACCTTTTATAATTTGCCTAGAAGACAAATGCTGGTATCATATACTTTACATACTTTAAAAAACATGCTGCTTAATCAACAGACAATATCAGTACTCTAGACAGTCTATCTTCTGCTCAGCTTACAAAAATGACTTCCAAATCAAAAACACTGCATTTATGGAAGATAATCAGTGCTAAATTGGTTACATAAGGAGGACGTAAGACTGATGTGGCTCTAACGCTCATGCAACTGACATAAGCAAACCAAAATCTAAGCCTATAAATGCTTCAAAGTTACAAAATCAAAATGCTAAGGACAGCCAGGCACCAACAGCCAATTAGGCTTTATGCTGTCGCCAATCAATAATTTCCTTCCTTTGCTCCTGCCTTTTCTCTCTGAAAGTCTCTCCCCGAGTGCCTGCTGGTAGAGTCCTCCTAACCACTTCCACTGTGGCGCTGCCCAATTTAAGTTGATTTTTTTTTTTTTAAAGATTTTATTTATTTATTCAACAGAGATAGAGACAGCCAGCGAGAGAGGGAACACAAGCAGGGGGAGTGGGAGAGGAAGAAGCAGGCTCATAGCGGAGGAGCCTGATGTGGGGCTCGATCCCAGAACGCCGGGATCACGCCCTGAGCCGAAGGCAGATGCTTAACCGCTGTGCCACCCAGGAGCCCCCCAATTTAAGTTGATTTTTACTCAAACTCTTAAAATTTTTAATACACCTCAGTTTATCTTTCAACAGTTCTAATGTCAGCACAGGAAACCAAAGGAGACCCCCGACAGTCCCCAGGAGCAATGAGCAACCCGGCATAGCTACCTGTTCGGCCCTTGAGCTCGCTGTTTGCTCGCGGCTTCTGGCAGCAGCAGAGGTGGTAAGGACGTCCCTCTGAGATCTTAGATCTGTGGCTTCTGCACTGTGAGCTTTCAGACTTCATTCGTGTATTTCTTCCCCCTACTCCTACTCATGCCATGTGTTCCGAAAATCAGACATTGCTGAGCAGGTCCAACTTAACAACCCCAGGGATCTCAGGTCTGACCGGGTCTGACTTAAAAGCCGGACTGAGCTTGCAGTTGGCCTGGGTCTGAGTTAAGCTGGTCTGGGGCGAGCACGAGGGCACAGGTGAATAAAATTTTGTTTTAAGGCTAAACCAGGAGGTAATCTTACCAAAGGTAATCTTGAATTACTGTGGCCACAGTGGAGAACTTTTAACCATCTTAGATAAGCTTATCCACTTAAGAAGTGCCCTAGAGAAAGGGGTCTCAGTAAAGCACTCACTATAAATGGTAGAGGGAAGATTATTTTTTCCTCCTCTATAGTTACTGGTGACCAGGACAAGGACTCACGGGCATACCCCATTCTCTCTGGAACCTGCAGATGACATTCTAGGAAAACTGGCAGAAGCCTACAAAGGGCAAGAATAAATAATAAATCAGCTCTCCCAGATTTCCACCTGTGGCACCTGGTGGTGCCCTGTCCTTTCCAAATTCAGATTGGCAGGAAAAGATAAGGATTATGGATCCTTTCTTACCCAGGAACAGCTACTGCCTTGTTTGTCTAATTTTGTGTCCTAGGAACTTGGTTTGGCAGCCATGAAGTTTGAGGGAGGGGAGTCCCCAAAATACGGCTAGATAGAAATATGAGTTGTAGGGCTGCAATTTCAGCTGGGGTCCTATCAAGTGTTGCCAGTTCTCAGGGGATCTGTTTAAGTATTTCTTATGGTTATCTTTGGGAGTGGCTCTGGATCTTGGTGAATAAGGAAAGGATGGGACTTTAGGTAAGGAAAGAACAGGGGCCCCGACTAGACTCTGAGGGTATTTCAGGTACGCAGGTCCTGAGACAGAACAAAGACCAGGAAAATTTAGACCACCCTATCCCAATTATAAGGTTAAAATGTTTTTCTTTTTTTTTTTTTTAAGTTTTTTTTAACTTTTTAAAAAAAGATTTTACTTATCTATTTGAGAGAGAGAGAGAATGAGATCATGAGCAGGGGAAAGGGGTAGAGGAAGAAGCAGACTCCCCACTGAGCAAGGAGCCTGGTGTGGGACTGGATCCCAGGACCCTGGGATCATGACCTGAGCCAAAGGCAGACGCTTAACTGACTGAGCAACCCAGGCGCCCTTAAATTGTGTTTCTAATAATTACATTGTAACACAGAAAATAAAAATAACCACAGAAACTAACCAGGCCTCAAAGGAAAAGTTCACTATAGAGATTAACCAGAACTAACAAAACACATCTATAGATCATAGATGTCACAGAAACAAAAACTTGCACACAATATATGTGTCGTGTGTAGTTCCAGGCCACTGACCTAACCACTGGCAAGTTTCCTGCTAAAGTCCTAATAAAAGGCCAGAGATGAAAAACCCTCACTGGCAACCCAGTTGGGACCCCTTTCACTCCTGAGAGGTTTTTCTGTATCCTTGCTTAATAAAACTCTACGGCTTTGTTCACTCTCCTTTGTTTGCGAGATTCATTCTTAGACTCTGTGAGGTAAGAACCTCGCTCCCCTGCTTCATTGGGAGGGTAGTACCTTTTGTTCCTTCTTTGGGGACCCTTCTTGTGTCCATGGGGTTGTTCAACGCTGTCAGGAATATTTACTGTTGGTCCTGGCTAACACCTAACAAGACATTTGAAAGGATTTTTTTTTTTTTAAGATTTTATTTATTTATTCGACAGAGATAGAGACAGCCAGTGAGAGAGGGAACACAAGCAGGGGGAGTGGGAGAGGAAGAAGCAGGCTCATAGCAGAAGAGCCTGATGTGGGGCTCGACCCCGTATCGCCGGGATCACGCCCTGAGCCGAAGGCAGACGCTTAACCGCTGTGCCACCCAGGCGCCCCTGAAAGGATTTTTTTGAGTAGCTCTATAATCAGAAGTTGGCCAAACTGGAAACTGATATCAGTGCCTGATAGGAACTTTTTTTTAGACCTTCTCCCCAAAGCTAAAATGAAAATCTGTACACAGAGGAAAAGAAAAACATTCTGAAGCCATTGTGGAAGGATTTATCAAACCATTCTAAAGAAACATAGCTCTAAATCTAGAATATATGAATCTTCTGATTTCAATCTTAGTTGAAGACCTTCTCCCTGATATGAAGAAGCAAATTAAGGATAACGTAGTTAGATGACTGGGTCAGCTTCTGGTATCATTCAGGTTGAAACCCAATTCTTTGAGGACATAAAAAATGTATTTGTCTTACAAATTGAGTCTTTGTAAGAACAGAAATGTGGTTCTAGAAACAATTCAAAAACCACCTATCCTATTTGCCAATCCCCAAACCTCCCCTATTCATCTCAAAAGGCTTTCACATATTGTGAAAGATCTGGATTTAAGAAACAAAGTCTTTCTTGGAGAAATTTACATACTTTCTCTGTGCCTTTTCAGATATAAGTATTCTACATGCTCTTCCCTAGGAACCCAGAGCCATTTCTTAATATGTAAACTTCAAGGAGGAAATTCTTAGACAGGATAAGAAAGAGAAGGGGAGGGGAGGAGAGGAGAAGGGAGGGGAGAAAGAGATATGGAAATCAGGTGAATAAGACATTTTAAAAAATCTTTCCACAAATATTAGTAAAACTTTTAGCCATCTGAGCAGGTAACTTTTTCTATCTGCCAGAACACAATTTGGATTCAACTGTTCATTTATAAACTAGTGAGATTTCCATTATCACACTTGTCTCATTGCTAAAATTTTAAAATCAAAGCTTAAGATCCCTGTATGTGTCTGCATGTTACATATGTCTATGTATATATGTTATAGATATGTGATATTCTTCCACCTCCAGATGGTATTACCAAAATTGATTCGTAAGGACAAACAAGCATTTATATAAATAACGTGTATTCTCATAAATGTAGAAACTAACCCAAATGATTTTCAAGTTCATGTGATCTAGGACAATGTTTGGTAAATAAAAGCTAATTTAAGTGTGTTGGTGTAATTAAAACAGGCATGTCTTTAGAGTTATCAGCATTAAATGTAATACGTTTATTCTACGAGATTATTAAAAGTCAATCTCATGTTGTCTCTGTTACAGAATTTGTCAGCAAGAAAGATAACGGATAACAAGATGATGGTTAGACATTTAATATCTCATGAAATTTTCTTAAATAATCTAACCATAATTCTTAACAAATAAAATATGTAAGTAACCGAAAAGTTCATAAATATACTTTTCAATAATGTTTATGCTTATGGTATGTCTACTTAAAAATAGTTTCCAAAATCTTTCTGGTAGCTGAAAACTTTAAAGGTATACAGATATCCATAAATATTGGATATTCATTGAATATCTATATTATTTCCAAATAAAATAAAATATTGAAATATTAACTACTGACTATTGGTTTATCCACTTTTGGCTTCCTTTAGTTGTAACCCCATAATCAAGACCCCTGGCACTTTTGCAGTCATGCAGAGCAGTGAAAAATTTGAGTTGCCTAATACACGTTCCTGGTTGAGATGTAATAATGAGACGCTCTACCTTCTTATTTCAGTGCTCATATTATAAACAAGTCCTTTTCATTGTGTATATAATGCCACATTTTATACATTTTTGTGCTTTTTCGTGCTGATTTTGCTGTTTTAAATGACTCCCAAGCATAGTACTTAAGTGCTGTCTAGTGATCCCCTGTGCAAGAAGGCTGTTACGAGCCTTACGGAGAAAATACATGTGCTAGATAAGCTTCGGTCAGGCAGGAGTTACAGTGTTGTCGGCCATGAGTTCAATGTTAATGAAGCAACAACATATATTAAAAAAGATGTTCTTAAACAGAAACACACATAAAACAAGGTTACATATTGATCTGTTGATTGGTTGATGAAAATGTTGGGACTTGAGCCTTGCACTTATCTAATCCTGTATTTCCCCTTGGGGCATGGTTCAGTATTTGCTAATTCAGTGTTCCAGCAACTTGCTAGAACAGGACTACCACAAGTAAGGAGAATCAACTGTTATATTTATTTCCCTATGCTCTTGATAGTTTATTCTTGTATGATTGTGGCTCTGTGTTCTTACATTCTTTATCAAGATGCCTACATTTGTAACCCATTTTCTATTGACCTAGATATGGCATGCAGGTATACAACACACACACACAGACCTACACAAACACACACACACACACACACACGCACACACAAACATCCATTCAAATACCTTAACTGTAATATTTTGACTTATTTATAATTTATATTATGTATGATTATATTTAATTTATATTAAATTGACCTTTTAATAATATATTTTTTTTCTGTTGGTTTTCCAGTCAAATTGGAGTCATCAAAATATATATGGCTTATTTTCCTTATGCAGGCATACCTCATTTTATTGTGTTTCATTTTATTGTACTTCACAGATACCACATTTCTCTATGAATGGATGGTTTGTGGCAACCCCGCATTTAGCAAGTCTACTGATGCCATTTTTCTAATAAAATTTGCTCATTTCGTGTCTCCGTCAAACTGTGGTAATTCTTGCAGTATTTCAAACTTTTTCATTATTACTATATTTGAATTATTGCAGACTCATGATAAAACTTTAATGGATGAGGAGTTGCTTCCTGTGGAGGAGCAAAGAAACTGGTCTCTTGAGATGGAATCTACTTCTGGTGAAGATGCTGTGAAGATTGTTGAAATGACAATAAAGCATTTGGAGTATTACATAAACTTAGTTGATCAAGCAGTGGCTTAGGTTTGAGAGAACTGACTCTAATTTTCAAAGAAGTTCTACTGTTGGTAACATGCTATCAAATAGCGTCACAGGCTACACAGAAATTGTTCGGGAAAGGAAGTGTCAGTCAGTGTGGCAAATGTCATTGTCTTATTTTAAGAAATTGCCACAGCCACTCAACCTTGCCAGCCACCACCCTGGTCAGCCAGCACATACCAGCATCAAGGCAAGACCTTTCACAAGCAAAAAGATTATGACTCACTGAAAGCTGATGGTGGTTAGCATTTTTTAGAACTAAAGTATTTTTAAATTAAGGTATATACATTGTTTTTTTTAGATGTGACGTTATTGCACATTTCACAGACTACAGTATAGTGGAAACATAACATTTATATGTACTGAGAACCCAATAAATTCTTTTGACTTGCCGTATCGTGGTATTTACTTGACTGTAATGGTTCAGAACTGAATCTACAAAATCTCCATATTTTCTCGGTACCCCATTAAATGTTTGATTTTACCCAAATTCTATTCTGCCTGTTCATCCTGGTTTACATAGTTCTAATGATACAACAAACGTCTGCAGACTACTTTTCTTCTTTTGTAACTCTTTTGTAATAGTAAACTAAGCCATTCAAAGATATTCCCACTCAATTTTCTAAATGAGCTACTCAAAAATTTAAATAGCATTTTATAATTACTTTCCTTATTCTGTGTTACAAATATCTCATTGATTTATGTACTCAGGGATTTCAAAACCAAAATCTACATCCAATGATAGTTGGCAAACATTGATAAGCACACTATTCACACTTCAGCTTAAGTGACAACAGTTTACAAAAAATCCATAATTTAAAAATTGATGTAATTAATTTACTAGATCATAGCCTATCATATCATATTCTTCATAATAAAACCTAGGCTTTCTCTAGAATCCTCCATGTTTTTGTTTGTTCAAAATATTTCAATTAGTGGATCAGCATCTGGAATAATAGACTGGGCTTAAAAATATGATTCTTCCTCTTAGCTGTGCAAACTTGAGCAAGATTTTTAAACTCTTCGAACCTCAGTTTTCAGGAACAAAGAGGACTTTGTTTTTTGGTTAAATAAGATGATTTACATTACAGAGAAAACATGTTTAAATGTAGCACATCGCAGGTATTTAGTAATTGTTCCTTTCTACTTTTACTCCCTTCATAATTGTTATAGTAAAACACCACACACCTCAGATATTAGCTCTGGTTACATAAGTTCTATTTTAGTCTTTAAATTTCCAAGGAAATATTTTGTGAAATATATAATGTTGTATGACTTTATATAAGAGAATTTGGAATATTTAAAGAAAACCTGTTGTAAATCTCACGACGTTAAGAGGCAATTCAGGCACGTAGTGTAGAAAAAAAAATAATCTCAAAATGCTCTCATCTTAAAGGTTAGATGTTGAGTATTAAAAGGGTGTTTCTGTGCTGGTAAAAAAGGAAAAGGAAAAAAAAAAAAAAGAGCTCAGTGTAATACTTTCAACATGGTGCTAATAGTTCCAGTTCTTACATAGAAGTGAATTTTAAACTAGGGGAAAAAAATGTGAATCTTATTTTTAAGAGACTAGGTCACTTATATATTCAGTATATGCTGATTATTACAAACTCTTTAAATGGAAAGGAAAGTGAAAAATGTCAAGTTGTATTCCACTGATAGGGAATTAAATCCACACATCACCCACTGCAGGAGGTGCTGCTGAAAACCCAGCCTTCATGTAGATCTGTTGATTTAACCAAAACTTCTACCTAAAGTAGGGTTTCAATTTAATACTGTCAGAAATTGAAAAATGTTTGTTCTACTTAGCCCATATCAATGGCAATCTTTCAAAGTATAGGGTTTTTTTTCTATTGTTTTTAAGTTTATTTCTCTTTTATCTTCATTTCTTAAATAGTGAAAAAAATAGACAAAAAAAAAACATTTTAGTGATGGCAGAATCGCATCTTATATTTCATCCTACTCTGATTGAAAGCAAATATGACCATCCTAGAACTATGAGAAGCTACATTTAAATTTAGTGTTTTCCATGAATTCAACAGAGTAAAACCACTTTATACACTCCTTCCAGTTAAGCAAAAGAAGTTGCATAGAAATTTTTAAGGCACTGATCCACTAATTGAAATATCGTGAACAAGCAAGAATATGGGAGGATTCTAGAGAAAGCCTAGGTTTTATTATGAAGAATATATGATAAGCTATGATCTAGTAAATTAATTACATAAATTACAATAAATATATTTATTACCTCTTATAAGCAAAGAGAGTAGCATTTAAAACTTCAGGCATAAGCCTAAGTGAAAAGAAAAAGAGCCAGAGATGGTACAGATGGGAACTAAAAACTTGGGCGAACACCAGTTAATGTTGATAAAACCTATTGCCTAGTAAACCCACTCTCATTTATTCTATTAGGGCTGAAAATGACACTTTAAATTGAACAGCAGAGGGCAGAAGTCTTGCAGAGTTCTTTTCAAAGTGGGTAGGTCTTTCTTGGGAACAGGCCCCATAGAATATAAACACAATGCCAGACAGTTAGCATGAAGAACTTCTGAAAGTTGACAGCAGTTTTCTGCAAGCCAAGCCCTGCCTCAATGGCTGCCTTGTTATTTAGCCAAAATTCAAAACATTTGTGGTTGCAATAGTAATTATCTTAACTAAATGACGGCAAAACCTGATGAGAACGTTGAGTTTTCTCATTGAGTTTTCAGGCCAGCGTGTTAGGCAAATCACTGACATTCTAAGATTTGCTTTTATTAACAAAGTAGTTCCTAAGATCATGTAGCCTTTTCTCTCTCTTCCCACATCGACACAATATTCCTCATTTTCCTCTACCTGATTTCCTGACTACTATGTACCAAAGACCCATCTTTTCCAGGAAACTGAGTTAGAGAATTAAATTAGATGAGAAGATTAGGATGATATGCAACAAAGAGAAAAACAGGATGACAGATGAATCTAACAAGTTCAGGAAAATCCTCTAGGAATCCAAAACATGGGCATCATTCTTCAAGGCAGGCTCCATTCTTCCAGGTACTGCCCCATCTACCCTACCTCCTCTTCCTCTGCAGTGTTCTGATCTATTATTTGCTCTGGGGGAGGACAAATGGGTTAGCATAGGCTATGTAAGAGTCTTAGGTCTGTTTCACCATACACCCTTCCATTTCTTCCAAAATTGACAACTCTACGTTTATAATGGATTTCCTAAGCACTCAGTGATATCTCCTTGAGAACCAAAACAATGATGGATCTAAGCTTCCAAGAAAGAAAGCGGTACCACGGGATATTTCTAGGAGAGGACAGCACCTGATCTGTGTGCTAGCATCCCTGAAGTCAGAGATGTGCTAAATAAACTCGAACCTTCCTTACACAACCTAGTTTGGATCTGACCTCTAAGACATGAGGAACATCTGTGCTTCAGAGAAAGTTAAAGTGTGCTGAGCACTGAGTGCCTTTCTCAGAATCCAAGAACAATATAATCCAAAAAGAAGTCAGTACTACCCTAATAGAAGATTCTCTCAGCTCAGACCACATACCCAAGAAAACATATGGGGACAGCAAGAAAACAGGTAGAAAACTAGCCACAGTAGAAAGATAGTTTTCCATCAAGTTGCTTGGACTTCAGTTTCTTCACCAGCAAAATGGAGCCAGAACTGCTGATAACATTCATTTATCTCTGACTATGTGTCCAAGTACCAGGTTAAGTACTTGATTGCATCATCTACTTCTCACCACAGCCTCATGAGATTCCCATCCAGGCATTCTATGATCTGTTTCATAAGTACTTTCTAAACTGACCAAAGCACTTTGGTCCAGCCAGGCTGATTACTGCATTGTGCTCACCTCCTTCATTAAAGTATTCACATCGACACCCTTGCCCTTAAACCCATTCTCACTCCCTTTGCCACTGCCTCATTTTCATAGGAAAAACACACACAAAAAAAACTTCTGCCAGAAATAAAAAGGTAGAAAGAAGAAAAAAAAAAAAGATTTAATCCAGATACCTGTTTCTTTTATCCATCTAATCACCTGTAAGTCTCTACCATACCTCCTCCCATACCTTATCCTTGGTCACGATATGTCCATATACTCAAATTACTACAATTATTCTATAACTGAGGTTTTAGGTAAGTCAGATGATCTATCTCCAAATTAGAATTGCAAAATGTATTTCTAATTGTCCCCGTAGGACCCTTTAATTGTCTCACCCCCTGCCCCCAAAGTGCACCATATTGGTAAGATGTGACCTGTAAAAATATAAAAGCAAAATCTGAAAGCAAAAGACTTGGGAAAAATGGATGCAGAAGGTCCAAGAAAAAGCCTTAGGAAGGCCTCTCATATACGGTGCTAGATGCTGTAGAAATATATTGAGGATGCCAGTAAAAGAGAGAGGACTTTATTAGGAACATCAGAAAGGCTTGCCGTTTTCCTTTTTGCTTTCTTAGAGCATGCATAGATTAACAACATGAAACAGATCAAGGGGGCTAAGGGTCTTCATCTAAAATGTCTTACACATTACAGTGGAATGTATGTGGTCCAGCTGACCACAGCCATCACCTTTTATTTCAACGCATACATAGCGAATACGAAGTGTGATAACCAAATTATTTGTAGAGGCCAGGGGATGAGGAGGGGGTGCCAGAGGAGGACACATCCAGGTAGAGAAGAGGCAGATGCATGACTGAAGAATTACAGTCATTCAGTTGGGTTGGGAAAGAGAAAGACAATAGCAGATTTCAGAGAGAGAAAATGACAGTACAAATTACTTGCGTCCACAGGGAAAAAAAAGAAAAAGAAAAGAAGCCAGTTTTCCTGCACAGAGCTAGAAAAGCCCTATTTTGTGCTCTGTATCAAAGCACTTTGGTCAACAATACAAACAACATGAGGCGGAGCAAAACACAAAATTGTAGCTATGATTCCACTCACCAAAAGGGTGGATCTTCAGTGTGCAATTCGGCTGGCTTTACAGGAGTGCTCCACAGCAAAGCCAAGCGACGAAGCAAGCCCCAGTCTGCTTAGGCAATAAAAAGCTGGATGTAACTGTTAAAAAAAAAAAAAAAAAAGAAAGAAAAAAAAAAGAAAAGAAAAGAAAAATAGATAAGATTCAAATGAGCACATAAAACAAAAAAAAGAATAAAAATGCAAATAAATACCATATATCTTCAAAATGTAGGAAACTGGGAATTGGGAGCTAAATAAGCTAAATTGCACACCTTACCCTTTAGAGTATCTTTCAATAGAGAAATGTAAAATATGGTAGAAAACATATTAATTAAATCAGTCATTTTGACTATGGCACACCATTATCGTTAAGACACAAAATTACCACAATACTATTCCCATTTGTTATCCTTCAACTGTGATGCTGTTTGTAATCTAAACACCGAAATACACAGTATTAGAATGGGGGAATAGTTTAAGCGCATCTTTCTAGCAATACACAGATTTTAAGCGGCTCTTCACATTTACAAATGATTTATTTCATCTTCAAATATACAGTTTGCTCACCTATACAATTTAAGCATTATTTTGCCAACTTTTAAATTCAAATACTTGCTAATTAGTACCATGGTCAATAGAACACAGGAGTAGTATTATATACCAGGATGTCCTCTGACTCCAATACAACTAGTTTGCTTTGGGCAAGTAACCTAAGCTTTCATCATCGAAAATGGGGATATAATAGCCCTTATTTCATAGAAATGTTGTGATGATTAAACATAAAAATCCATCAAAAGCACTTAGTACAGTACCTGGCACATAGTACCCCTTTAATACACATCACGTGTCACCGCTGTCATTGTTGTTACCAACACTCCAATGCTATACCAGGCATGTCATCGACAGAGATTTTGAGCTCACTTCCTAACGATTAACTCTTTTGAAAAATACAAATGTCTTCCCCTCCACCAAAAGAGTCCACATAATTAAATGAATCCACTCTAAGATGTTGGTTCCTCATTATGTTCTCTTCTCCCCTAGCCAGGAGAACTGGGAGGGTGAGGGAGGCAAGGGGTGATTTCTTAAAGTCACAAAGGGATTGGTGTTAATGCAAAAAAGAAAGAGAGGTCAATAAAGAAGGAATGACAACAATTGAAAACAAATAGCTTTAATCACCAAGTTGTGCTCAAGTCATTCTCATCTTGGGTATTAAATGTATGCTCCCACATTAGGACAAAGGAGCCCTTCCTCAATCAGCATGGCTAAGGCAGGGTGTAAGATCCCTGGTGAGCTGGAGCTTCACAGTCTGGCTGAGCCTATCTCCAGTTCCCATGGAAGGCCACGGTCGGAGAACACACTCCTGGACACCCTCCTCACAAGGGAAAGCAATATTTTCAGATGGATGACTATCTTCCTGACCACTCTGAAAAGCCTTTCTGCCCTCCTCAAAGGCTCCTGGAAATATGGAATAAATATTAGGTGCTAGCATCCTGATCTTGCAGACAGTAAGAGGGCTTGTCACAATGCAGTGGGGAGTATGGAATTTAAATCACAGCAGACCCGAGTTTGACTTTTGACTCTCTCATTAATAAGCACAACCTCATACAAGGTTCCTCAGACCCCCTGAGCCTCAGACTTCTCATCTGTAAAATGGGAGCAGAGATGAACCACTTATTAAATTGAGTAATAAGGAAAGAATGTTTCTGGCACACAGTAGGCATACCACAAACGTTAATCACAATCTCTGCTTTCCTTGTTGTTGCTCCGTTGCTTATGATGGTAGCTTGATAATCTGATTATAAGGGAATGAAGTAGAATTGTCTAATTAAGACCGTGCGTCTTTAAAAGACAAACTGACAAAACCAGACAGAATTATAAGACCTTATGTCAACTTACTTTGTTTTAAATTTGTTTTATTTTTTTCCAACTTTTCAATTTGGCAATCAGAGCCCAGAAAAGCAATATGGTTCTTTGATTTCTTCCTGAGAAACTCTGCAGCCTTTATTGTCTTTGCATCACACAACTTTAGCACTTAATTATATCCTACCTTGTAATAATTAGGTGTCCTTATAATCAAGTCTGTTTACCCACTTGTGCAGTTCTCATCCTTTAATCTCTCCTGAATATTAGTTTCTAATGCTATAAAAAGCCACAATTTAACAATTTTATTACTAAATAGAATTGCAAGAATATTTTGAAGAAGATTCACCAATGAGTTGAATCTAAAAATTTCTTTTATAATTAGGAGTAGTACAAAATCATATAAGTAAGCCTTAATAGTAGAAGAATAGGAAGTTTCTATGCCTCTCCACCGACTTGCTGTGCAGCCTTGGGCTAGTCACTAACCTTCATCTTTGGACCTGCAGATAAGCCCACCCTTGAGTCAGATACTTGTCTCAGCTAGATCACAAAGGTATTTTAAAGTTAAGAATTCTCTGTAGTAACAAGACTATAATAAGAGCTATAGGGGCACCTGGGTGGCTCAGTCTTCAAGCGGCTGCCTTCAGCTCAGGTCATGATCCCAGGGTCCTGGCATCGAGTCCCACATCAGGCTTCCTGCTGTGTGGGAAGCCTGCTTCTCCCTCTCCCACTCCCCCTGCTTTGTGTTCCCTCTCTCGCTGTCTCTGTCTCTGTCAAATAAATAAATAAAAATCTTTATATAAAAAAAAAGACAGCTATAAATTTTAGGCAACAAATCTGGTACTCGCTTTGTTATTTTATATCATGTTAATTATAAATTGAAAAGCCCACTGCTGGAATATAAAATAAAAACAGGTATGGTCAGTACACCAGTATACAGTATATTCGGTACAGTGTGATGATCAACTTGCTAGACTCCACAGCCTAGTGACGGAAAACACTGAATAGCCACATGGTCCAAGACAAGTTTTAATCTTCTATGCTCCTTAGAATCTTGGGTAAAATAGGGATGATAACAGTATCTAACTCATAGGATTATTATAAAGATTGCATACATAACTCACTTAATGAGTGGTACATAGTAAATGTTAGCTATTATTATTGTTTATTTTTATTAGTAAAATAGAATTACATCAAAATCCACTGAATTCTGAAGTGTGGAACTCACCCCCTATTTTGTTATATGCATTATGGATATTTGTCAAATGGATAAAAGGAAATGATTTTTTGATCAGCGTATGTCACTCATCAAATATTCAACAACAAATGATGCATGCTTTAAGACATATATTTATTGCCAATGCTACTATTTATTAGGTTTTCATTTACATTAAGATAGATCAGATAAAACATATATTGATTGAACTTAAATACGTTATTAAATTATAATAAAGCTAACAAACCCAAACTTGAATTTTTTTTTCTGAAATATACATCTCTGTTAGATTTTACACATGGGATTTTATATAACTACAATGAGACCTATATTTTCAAATATTCTTTTGAGTTTCATCATAAAAAAATTGTATAGTAAATAAAAACAAACAGTAAAAGTCATTCCAAAAGCATAACAGCCAGTAGTAAGTGCTGCTTACATTCTGATGGGCATCCTTCTAGATATCTCTCTATAAATAAATTCACCTGGAATAGACAAAATTATGTGTAAATAGGACCACGCCAGCCACTTATTTTTATTCCAAACCCTTTCCCAGAATAGAAATGCATCTTCTAGATTACTGATGCAGTTAATCTGGGTCCACTTTTGAATCAAATTATTTTAATTTTTCATTTAACGTTTATGAAAAATTTGAGAAATTTATATATCCTATTTAAAAGTATTAAAAATGAACTATTTAAATTAACTAAATATTACTGACACCTGAAGAATAATTTAGGAATGTCGCAATTTGCTTCTTTTAAATGCACTTTTTTATCACTAAACATATAAATAAAAAAAATTAAGCAAATACCAGACTACGTATTTTACACAATAGGAAGTGCCACAGAATGAAGTGATATAGACAAACCTATAAAAAGCCAGACAATAGGAATAAAACTTGCAAGATGTTGTTATTTTCATTCAAACTACCAGTTCCCTTAATGGAAATTAAGTTTATAGGCTTAAAAGAAATATTAACAATTTTCCCTTTAGATATAAAGAGAATGATGTTACAGTGTGAGGAATGGGAGATTAATAAATGCAAATTAATTGACTTCTTCCTAATGAATAAAAATAAAGATTTCAGAGACATAAAAATATGAGTTTCATTCCACAAAGCAGAAAATGAAATGACGAGTTAGAATGAATGACTTTCAGAATACGCAAGCCATTTTGCATTCTACTACTCATGTAACAGTTTAGGAACTGTAGCCTTCTTCGAAAAAGGAATATTCTAAGTCCAAATAAAAGATGTTTCTTTTTTTTTTTTTTTAAAGATTTTATTTATTTATTTGACAGAGATAGAGACAGCCAGCGAGAGAGGGAACACAAGCAGGGGGAGTGGGAGAGGAAGAAGCAGGCTCATAGCGGAGGAGCCTGATGTGGGGCTCGATTCCAGAACGCCGGGATCACGCCCTGAGCCGAAGGCAGACGCTTAACCGCTGTGCCACCCAGGCGCCCCAGATCTCTCTGTTTCTTAACAAGGAAATTTGATAATAAGGCATTTAGACCAGCAATAAAATGATTTTATAACATAGAAAATTATTAATTGATCTGGATATACAAAAACTAGTCAGCTAATATCATTTACTTATTTGACTAATATTTACTTGAGTGGTACCCATATATCAGAAACTACTTCAAGCCCTAGGTTTTTACTGTCCAATAGAGTAACCACTAGCTGTATGGGCACGAGCTATTGAGTGCTTAAAACGTGGATAGTCTGCAATGACATGTGTAAATGTGAAACACATACTTGATTTCACAGATTTAATATAACAAAGTAAACTATCTCAATCATATTTTTATATTGGGCACATGCTGAAAAATACTATTTGGAATACTGAGTTAAATTAAATACATTAAGAAATTTAAGTTCACTAGCTTCTTTTTACTACTTTTAATGTGCCTACTAGCAAATTTCAAATAACACATGTGGTTTGCATTATATTTCTAATGGACAGCCCTTCTCTAGGCGATAACAATGGTTAATAAGGAAAAACAGGTCTTTGTATTCATGTATGCGTGCTTGTAGTCGGGCACTAGTGCCGTTCAAGGACCCATGCCAGATGCTGAGGAAGGTGCATTATAGTATAAGGTGCCTGCCAGCTAGCAATACGCATCAGAAAGACAGGAAAAGGTACATAATTGCAAAGCCATTACATAATACTAACCTAAAATATAACACTGCTTTATGCAGAGAAATCTCTCTAATACAGTTATGGCTGTTCAATACATCTCACTTCTTTTATCACCAGGGGAGCATTAGGCTGATCTGCTGTTCGGCAACTACTGCTGGGGTTGGGGATGTGCTTCTCCGGCTTCAGGAGGGGGACGAGGAGCTCATGTTTTATTTGTTTTTAATGGCAAATTTGTACAGTGGATCAAGAAAGCAGCCTCATCACAAATGCTATTTGAAATTCACTGATATCCCCAAGCAAGCTAAGTTGGATCTTAGGAGGGAGCCAGGAGAAAACATTTCAAAACATCCAGAGGTCCCCAAAGCCTCCCTAAGGATCTGAAGGCCCACTGCAGTTGTGACAGAGAGATTACAGAACTGTCAAATATATGGTAGAGATTAATTAGCAGAGTATTATCTCTGGTGGCTCTGACCAACATCACAAAGAAATTAGCAGCAGCCAAATGGTTACGACAAGGTATGCTTAGAATAAATTTAAAATAACTTATCTCTATTTTTACAATATGTTTTATTCCCTCCAAAGCCATTTCAGACCAAAGAAGTCTTTTTTTCTATATGGAATCTTTGAATTTTCACTCTTTAGGATAACATTTCAATTAATTTAAGTCATTTTATCACTCACACAGAGATTTCCACAATAGTCTGTCAAATTCAGCCATAATTTTGCTCCAATAAATGGTTTCTATCATAAAGATGCACTAAACCAATCAAAACACAATCATATTTTCAACATTTAAATGCAGGATCTGTGGTCCAAAGCTTATGTTTGAAGGTTTCAATAAAAGGGAAAAAAAATTACAGAAGTTTAAAAACATGCTCTATGTAATACCAATTCATTAAGCAATTTTGAAAGGGTCAAATCTTATTTTGCTTAAGGGTTATCTGATACAGAAATTACTGGAGTTTTATAAAGTATGCACTCTGTCCTTGCTCATTTTCTGAATGAATAAATATGAGGCCAATTTTATACAGAATCACTTCAACTTGAACTAATAATAATTGTGTATTACAGTCTAGCATGTTTCAAAGGGGTACATATAAAAAGGAAGGCAAAAGAAAACATTAAATCAGTCACTGATTATAATTAATTCATAGACAGTTGAGGTTTATTTGCTTTGGCTAAAGTATCTAACAGTACTCATATGGAAGTCTAGAGTACAAGCAAAAGAGTACCAGATCATATAAGGACTGTTTTTATTTGCTGAATAGCTTTAGAACACAATAGACCATTTTTGAAGATAAAATGGTATAAGCAGAAACTTGTAGATCTCATCGGAAACTGTGACTCTCTTACTGATTATTTCCTTTATTCTGAAGAATGTACGTGGGTCTTTTAGAGAAATTTTTAGATCATTAAGAAAAAATAAAAACTGGCCAAAAGATATTGCTTGGGATTTCATTTACACTGAAATATTCTGGGGCGTTGGATTTGCACTGAAACATATAAAGAGCTTTGTAAAATCACTGCATCTCTTTTTAATTATGGAGCAATGGAGAACTAACCCATGGAATAAAAATTCTTTTGAAATCATAAAAAGAGTCTGACCTTTGGGCATGGTAGCCATCTCTTAAATGATACCCCAACCTACTCAGTTGGTTTTGTGATACAGTAGTTATCATATTTGACCTCTGTCCATGAGCAAACTACCTAATCATTCCTATCAACTATTGCCCACAATACCTTCCAAGGGTTACCTGGTTATTCATCATATTCACTCCCTGCTATGGGGACAGTTGAACCTCTCCCTGCTCACTCACGGACCTGCATCTTCACCACTCAGGGAGGGTTATTCAAGTGAGCACAGAAACAAGAGGTAGAGTGAGCCAACCATCTAAACTTTGTATCAACAGTCACCGTTGGTGAAAGCATGATCCAGAATACTGAATTGCCACAGAATACAAATAGCCACAGCATTCTACCAAAAGCTATAAAACTTTAAAAGAAACTAAATGAAAAAGCTTGGGGCATTAGGTTTATAATGAATTTGGTTGCCAAATACATGGACATTGACCTGACCAGTGCTGGTCTATGATAAATTTTCACAGTAAAGACAAGGAAATTTTTTTTTGCAGAAAAAAATTAACAGAATCAATACAGCTATCCCATCTGCATACAGAAACTTTTGAAACACCTTTAAATTTGCCTTATCAGCACTCAGCTTGAAATGATCAATTTATTAAAACATAATTGATTCATTTATTTGCAGCAAGAATAACTGCCAGGGGACTTCTTTTTACCATCACGTTATCAACCATCACTATCTTTTATTTGTAACTGGCTGAAAATAATGAAATTGCATTTCTTTAAAAAAACAATTCATATTTCTCCCCTTCATTCACACTACTCAGAGGTGTGTACATATGCACACGTGTGCACATATGTACGTGTGTGCACATATGTATTTTCTGCCTCACACACACATACACATCAACTCAGTACAGGTCATTAGAATTGGCAGGGATTTATTTTATGTTCAGTACTTCAGAATAAGAGAGTGGAAAAGGAGGTAGAGAAATGAGGAAATAACATGTGTTTGCAATATTTTGAAAATTAAAGATCCCATATACCAAATGTCATACAGAAATAATTATACTTTTGGAGTTCCTAAAAGTACAATCATTAAACAGATGAAGCTGCTAGAATATTAAAATAAAAGGTTGTTCTAAAATTTTAAATACAAGTAATGCTTGTTTTAATCATACTGCTGTCAGATCTAATGGCATCAATAAAAATTAAGGATGCACATTCACAATCAGTTTCAGAGGTAAAATACCCATTGTATAAGGTGCTAGCAACAGCAATGCCACTCTTGCAAAAGAAGAAATAAAAACAAACTGGTTATTTACCGTGTTAGTCTCACCAACATGAACTGTGCCTTTTAAAATATAATTTTTCCAGTAAGTGTAAATATAGCCACTCTCTAAACAAGAAATCAGCATGATTACTGTATTAAAAAGCATCTATTTCCACAAAATCATTATATTAAGTAGCAAACAAATGTCTTTATCCCTTCCGTTACCCTCCCCCTAATTAATTAAAGATTGGCACAGTCTAAGAACTAAATTTATTTTCAATTAAAATAAGAAGTCCGTATGTCATGATAATTTTTTGTTACTATTTCTAATGTGCCAAACAAAGGTTTGCTGTTAGCATTGAACATAGTAATCAAAACAAATCCTTTAATTTTCAATAACTGTAAGGATACTTGAAGACTTGTTCTCTTAGCAAGGTACTACCTCAATGGTTAATCCTATTAAGAACTGAGCCATGCACTGCGACTAAATCCTCTGGGGAATTTGAGGAATCAAAGGCTTACTGCACACTTAGAAGGCAAGGACTTTTGTAAAGGGCTCTATTATATGAGGAACAAAAGAATACCACTTGTGTACTTAAATATCATCTGCTTTTCCTTCCAAAATACTCCATTTTTAAGTAAAGATATGTGATTTAAATGTATTTAGAGTTTAGCTTTTGGCACCACTCTCGTTTCTGAGTAGAAGTGCCATCTGCGGGCCCCATGGCTCACGCATAATGATATGCTTACAAGCTGCTTCCCTTTTCTGCACAATGTACCCTTTTCACTTTAACATACATTTTCCATAAATTTTTGAATAACAAATTGGGCTGTGGAAGTTTGTTGAAACGGGACAAGGGAAATGCCTGTAGGCTAGAAAGCGGTGATTTTACTAAAGAAATTGGCACAATGGAAAATAGCTAGTCCACCTGCCCCCACCCCAAACACCTATCTTGAGCTGTGATCCTTTAAAATTGCAAATTAAAAACTTCTCCCCTCGATATATTAGGTCTGTACATTAACTTGGGCAAAGAGCCCACATGCCTGCCATCCATTACACCTGCTGGGTGACAAACAGATGAGAGTCATCATGCAGACTCCCAACGTTTGATCTCCTGATATCGCCAGATGTCCCCCATTTACATTCAAACATAACCACAGTCATTAATGCAACTAGCCCAACTGGCATTTAATAGGAGGAAAAAGTGGAATTCTAATCTAAAATCCTAACTATCCAAAGCTTTCAGGGTGTGAGCATTTCTACTATTAAATATGTTTCAACGTGTCTAACTTCCTGGCTATTAAGAGAATTGATTTCATTGTAGGACTGGAAGCTGGTACTGATGGGCAGATTTTGCACATATTTCAAGAGAAGACCTGCATCTTGCCCATTTGGCTTCTGCACTTAGAATTTAAACAACAAAATCTACCTTCACATTATCTGCTGTACTCTTAAATACAGCAAGAATAATCTTGCTTGTTGGTTACAATTCAAATACCCCACTTAGTAAAAATTAGTAAACAGACAACAAAAGCCAAAGAAGCCATGGAAAGAGTAAATCTTAACTTCTTCCTTGCCTCCCTGTCTAGTCTATGAGCACTCATGAAACTGCTTACCAATGAGGGTCAACTGGAGAACTTAAAACAAAAGATCATATACACAGGTGTCACTCCACAGCCCCTGAATGAGACTCCAAGGGTGTGACCCAGGAATTTGAAAACGTCCTTGTTAATTCTCTTGAAATCAATCCTAGACTTTGAGCATATCCTGGCAGCATATTCAGGAACTATTCATGAGAACATGACTTAACAGCTTGACTTTTTGAGACTTTCTTTTCCATTCTTTGTTTTACACAGAAAATATTTATAGTGTGTCTACCCTGTGCCTGGCATTGGGCATTTGGTATACACAGAATCCCTAAGACACCAGGATTTATCTCAGCAGAGTCAATGCATGGCTCTAGATAGAGACAGAAGGCTGTCTAATATTATGAGGGCAGAGAGATTCTTATATACAAACTAAAATGAATGAAAAAACCTGGAGATACTTTCTAGAATTTTACAAAGTGTCTACCAACTGGAAACTTCAAGATCTGAGAAACCACTAGACCTTCTACAAAAGATATTAGAATCTATGCCCAGAATGGGCTCTGACTTATTTAGGGGAAGAGGGTTGAGTTTAAGCATTAAGGAGGAAGCTGGGAAGACTTTAGCTTTTTTCTGCATTCCTTCCTCTATTTACACCAGAATCAGTTTAGACCTTCTCCCTTATTCTAGCTTCCTTTCCCTCTGTAACAAAAATATTCTCTTCAGTGAGGATGTCATTGAACCTCTGGCTTGGAGCCCCGGTACTCTCCCCCTCTCCCTGTTCCATCTTCCTCATCTCACTCACTGCTATGTGAAATTACTATGTTCATTTCTGTATCCATCTCTTATCTGTCTCCCTACATCAGAGCAGAGGCCTTGCTTATCATTCACCTGTTCCCGGGACCTAGAACCACACCTGGCATGAAGTGGGTATCCAAATACGTGTTGAATGAACAAATTAGTGAACAAAAAATATATTGAAAATTTCTTGATCCCTTCTATCACCAGACGTGGATTTTTTTTCAATGTATCTTCTTGGATTTATAGTATTAATGATTTTTCCATCTGAATCCCAACCTGGTTCTCTTCTAAGATTATTTTGGCCTATCTGCTACTCTAGCTTTATTCATTGAGGATGTTTACAATTGGACTCAGTTCAGCAGCAATCCATTTTTATGCAAGCTCAATATATCTTCCGCCCATCTCTCCTATAATTTATAAAATATCCTATTGTCCCCCAGCAGGGACAGAATTCCAAACCTTATTCAAATCTTATACCACATACTAAGGAAGAACAACAACAAAAAAATCCCCTCAAAGGAAAAGTACTTGACGAATTTGTTTCAAGGTCAAGGCAACAGAAGAAAAACACAGGCCATCAACTCAGAATAAGAGGAATTAAACAATGAAATCATTGATTTAAGTCTTTTGATAACAATGGCAAAATATTAAATCGGGCTTAAAATTACTAAGTACTATCAGGCCACTTTTACTTGAGGTTTTTTTTTTTTTTTTTTCCTTCTGCTGCTCAGCACATCCCTGCAATTTCATGGCACCTACTAATAGAAAGTGAGTTCAGATTCTATTGACAGTTTCATGACAAGTCATACTTCACCTTCCATTGTCCAGTCTTCTTAGCTGTTCATTATCTTGACTGCTGTGCCTACGAGATAATGATACACTCTGCTTCTACCCCTGACTGGAACACGTTTTTGCTCCAGGGTTCCTTTTAATTGAAACACACTGTCGGTATTACTGTTTTTGGTGCAAAAGTAAACACATTTAACACAAGAATTCAGCTTGTATTTGCTTCACCAATAGGAAGTGTGTAAAAAGTCACCTGCCTCTAGAAAAGTGACTGGATGATTCTTTTGAGACATTAATATTTTTACTCTTTTCTTTTACTCTCATTACCATTTGTCACTTCTGGGGATGTGATAATCAATTATCTCTGTGAGAAAAAATATTATGACCATCTTTACCATTTCTCTGAGTGTCCCAGACCCGCTCAGGAAGTACTGAGTAATGTTTCACCAACCCTTAAGCATAAAATTGACTGAAAATGCTTTAACTCTAAAAAAAAGAGGTGTAATAAATTGTGCCTTAACTGTTAACTTATCTGTGTCCACTGTAAATCCCATTAAGTAGTCACCGACTGACTAGAACAGAATTGCCCAACTCCGGGGTTAGTAGCAGCTGAGCATGGCCAAGATGCTGCTCTCGCTTAGCAGAGGTTCTAAGAATTCGAACTCTTTCAAGAAAACAAATGAATTCTTTCTACCAACAAATATATTTCAAAAAATAACTACAAGTATAAAAGAGGATTAGGGTTTATTTTCTCACTCTCTGGCCAAAAAAAAAAAAAAAGGATGATACACTAACCATATAAGAACCATGACATGTTAAAACACTGTGCATGGGGGCGCCTGGGTGGCACAGCAGTTGAGCATCTGCCTTCGGCTCAGGGCGTAATCCCGGCGTTATGGGATCGAGCCCCACGTCAGGCTCTTCTG
Source organism: Ursus maritimus (assembly GCF_017311325.1). NCBI lineage: Eukaryota > Metazoa > Chordata > Mammalia > Carnivora > Ursidae > Ursus > Ursus maritimus. The sequence continues at coordinate 8,700,254 of NW_024423897.1, forward strand.
CTATGAGCCTGCTTCTTCCTCTCCCACTCCCCCTGCTTGTGTTCCCTCTCTCACTGGCTGTCTCTATCTCTGTCGAATAAATAAATAAAAAATCTTAAAAAAAAAAAAAAAAAAAACACTGTGCATGTCTTCATTTTATCCCATTCGATTGACACAATCATATCTATGAGGTTAGAATTCTCACCATTCCCATTTTACAGATGAGAACATTTAGGCACAGAATTATTAAGCGTCATGTTCAAGGCTATATCACAGAGCTGGACCTTGAATATGGATCTGATACTAAACCCCAGGATCTTAGCCACCAATGTTCTATGATGCCTATTCTCTGAGTTCTTCTTAGTTAAAATAGAAAAGCACTCTAATGAAGTTATCTAACAACTGTCATGTATTCTTATAGTAAAAAGTACAAGGATTTAAATTTTGAAAATATAAAATGGACTCACAAATTACTCAAAATTCAGGTTAACTTAAGATGTATTTGTTAGTATTCTTTCCATTTATAAATTGTTACATTATACTTGTCTTTTTTTATCACTAGTCAAAACACTGTGTGTTTTTCGTTTTTTGGGTTTTTGTTGTTGTTGTTATTGTTGTTGTTGTTGTTGTTGTTGTTGTTTTGGCACTACATATTTGGGAAAGGGGAGAAGAAAGAGCATTTACTCTCTCTTCCAGGAGATTAGTACAATATGTGTGTATAGCAGGGGAGGGGGTTAAGTATATAAGAGGACACGGAAAGGAATTAATTATTTACCACCCTATAGAAGTAAAATGGTTCTCAAATGTTAAAATGCAAATGAATCTGTCTGGAAAATTTTAAAAATATCACATCACTAGGCTTTCCCTAAGAGATTCTGATTCGATAACTGTGGGGTAAGGTCCAGAAACTGAATTTTTAACAAGCAGCAACACGTGATTCTACTACATACAGTTCATACCTGTGTTGCCCAATATGGTAGCCATTAAGATTTTAAAATGCAGCTAGTCCAAAATGACACATATTGAATGTAAAAAAATACACACTGAATTTCGAAGACTCAGTGTGAAAACTTGGATATGAAATATCTCATTAATAATTTATTTTGATTCTATGTTAAAATTATAATGTTTAAGATATATTAAGTTTAATAAAATATATTACTAAAATTAATCTCATGTATTTCTTTTTATCGCTTTTTAGTGTGGGTACTATACAATTTTAAATTATATATGTAGTTTATATTGATATTTCTATTGGACATTATATTTCTATGTGGACATATTTTTCTTTTGAGCAACATTGGTTGATACTTTAATTCCCAGGCAAAGGTAGTAAAAGAATTCTAAATTAAAACTGGGACCAACGTGCATATAATAAAAATTTTAGTATGTAAGATTTCTTTGAATACTTTTAGAAATCTGACAAAGATATATGCATCAACTAAACTGCCACATTAATAAATTTCTACATCAATTTTTTTTTTTTAGTGAAACAAACAAAGCATTAACTAACTATCTTTAACCAGCATTCAACGATTAGCAAATCCCGTGTGTGGTTGGTGTTTGCTTTCAGGTACGAATTTCCTTGGAGCACGATATATGTATGTTTGTATATTTGTAAGTATGGACACCGTTTATACAGCCCACCACAAAGTATGACTTCATTTTGTGCCTCAGTCACAGAATAATAGAAACATTTGGCAAGAAAACTGTTAAGTATAATCCAATATTATTGTAACTGGCAATAACTATATAATGAGATAAACAGATTTGTATGGGTAGGTAGGAACATAATCACCCTTGTTAATATTCTCTCTATTGACCAACGTATTATGAATTCGAAAGAGCTGATATAAATTATAGTTTCTGAAATCAACATGTTATGAATTACTACCTATACTCCTAAATTATCCATTATTATTCTACTAAAGTGAGGTCTATACATTTATTTTCATAGAATTTTATATCGTTTAAAGATAATAAGCAAATTTCAATCGTGACTTTCCTGACTTAATATGCTATATACTCGTATTCTGATGATGGGTTATATTAGGGGTCCCCAAACATTCTCAGTTCACAGTACCCTTAGCGTCTTGGAGATGTTTTCATGGTGCCCGCAGTACAAGAGAATTACATAACAGTTCCAGTTATTCAGTAGTTGGGCCCAAACAACTTAATAGTAGTAGTTTAGGTGAATGTTTCTAACTTTCTTTTAAATGTTTAAAATATCTCATAGATTTCAACTGAGTTTGCTGAGGGTCACAGTTACTCCAGCCCAGTTTGAAAACTGTAGGACTGTATAGTTTTTAATGGTCTAGAACATAAAAGGCAAAATTTTATACCTTCTAGGGAAAGAATACACCTAATACAAACAGTTATTTAAAGCTTTGTTTCTTTTAAGACATTTTAATTATTAGAGTTTATAAAACTCATCATATATTGCACCACTGGATAAGTGACATTTAGCATATACTGTATCAGTCAATCAGTTGACAAGTCAATAGATATTTATAGAATATTTATTATATATCTAAGTCAGTACTCTCAAATAGCTTATATCCTATAATTCATCTATAGATATATCTTAATGTCATGGCTCTCTCGAATTGGGGTCTCAAATGATTACTGCCATCTAAATTTTTCTATTTATTATATTTATTGTTATTATTACTCATTAACATAGATTAAAATTTCTTGTGATGCCTAAGAAATATAATGAAATTCTGAAAATACAATACTTACAACAAAATGTTGCTCTCATTTTAAGAGAACATATAGAGGTCATGACTCAAACAACAATAGCCTCAACAAAAATTAAAAAATTGACTCAACTTCCAGTTTCCTTTCTGGTATATAATTTGTTTAGTATCCACTTTGTTCTGACAACAAGTAAAAATCTGAACAAACTGAAAAATCATATCTCTTCTTAGCTATATCAGACAAATAAGGTCAAAAGCAAACCACTGCCCTCAAATTTCAGAAAAACAGAGAAGTGGATACAGAGAATTACAACTTATCAGAGCAGAAACCCACAATTAGAAACCTCTTTGGGAACCAGGGCCAGGATAAGACAATCTAACTTAAATTAACAAATTGCTGGAGGCTCAGTGTGGACAAGTCTCAGAGTTGAAAATTCCAGGGGCACTCAGTCATAAAGAGTCTCACACACCTTTGTGAGTTTTACCTCTAGGAGCTCTATCAGGTGCTCATAGTGAATATAGGAGAAAAATTTCCTAGTGCTTCTTGCAAGGGAGAATAAAAGGAACCATTCTGAAATATGCCAGAGTATCCCATAGTTTTTAACAAGGCCTGACCTCAGGAGAAAGTATTTTACCAGAGCTTAACCTGACAGGTATTTATTGGAGCCTAATTTCTCTGTGGGAATGGAAAAACCAATTCCAGTTCCCACTAACCTTCCATGTAGGGGAAGAGAAATACCAACTCCAGCCCTTGCAGGCTTCCACATGAGAAAAGGGAAATACGCACCTCAAGCACCCTCTAGTCATTCTGTTCAACCTAAGATGGGAAAACTGAGAAGCACTGATGAAGTTCAGAGCCCAAGTTTACTGAGACCTAATCACAGGACTGTAGAACATTCTCCCTCCTCTCAAACCTTACCACTACACTACTAAAGTTCTATTTACAGCTATCCCTTTTACCTAGCACATCATGTCTGCCTTTCAACAACAACAAAAAATTATAAAGCATACTGAAAGGTAAGAAGCATACCTTCAAGAGATTGAACAGGCATCAGAACAAGAGTCCGATATGGCCAGAATGTTAGAATTATTAAAACATGTTTTAAAAAAAATACAATTAATATACTAAAAATTTTAAGGGAAAACATGGACGATATGCTAGAATAGATGAACAATGCATGCAAAAAGGTGAACATTCTAAGAAAGAATTGAAAAGAAATGTTAAAAATAAAAAAAAACACTAACATAAAGGAAGAATGCCATCGACTGGCTCATTAGCACACTGGACACAACTGAAGAAAGAATTTCTGAACTTGAGGACATGATAATTGAAACTTCCAAAATTAAAAAGCAAAGAGAAAAAAAAGACTAAGAAATAAAGAACAGAATATCTAAGAACTGTGGGACAATTAAAAAGGTATAACATATGTGTAATGGGAATAAAAGGAAAAGATAGAAAAAAGCAAAAGCAGTACTTGAAGCAATAATAATTAAGATTTCCCCAAATTAATGTCACACACCAAACCACAGATCCAAGAAACTGAGTATACAAGACAGAATAAATGCCCAACAAACTACACTTAAACATATAATGTTCAAACTTCAGAAAATCAAAGATAAAGAAAAAATCTTGAAAGAAGCTAGAGGAAAGAAAAAAAAACTTTACTTACAGAGAAACAAAATAAGAATTTCATCCAACTTCTCCACAGAAATGACATAAGCATGAATTGGAGTGAAAAACTTAATGTTTTAAGAAGAAAAAAATAATAAAGGATTCTATACTCTGCAGAATTACCCTTCAAAAATGAAGGGGAACTAAAGACTTTGTCAAATAAAAATTGAGAAAATTTGTTACCAGTAGATCTGCTTTGTAAGAAATGATAAAAAAAGAGAAAGAGATGTTTCATAGAGAAATGGTATCAGTTAGAAACTTAGATCTACATAAAAAGAAAAGCATTAAAGAATTAATAAATGAAAATAAAATAAAAAATTTATTGTCCTTATTCTAAATTGATCTAAAAAATAACAGTTTGTTCAAAATAATAATAGCAAAAATGTATTTGATTATATATGCTTTTATGTACACATATCTATATCTATATATATTATATATATATATATGTATTTTGGTCCTTATATAAGTTTTAAGGTTTTCACAGTACTCATGAAGGGACACAGTGTTAATTGAAAGTGGACTTGAATTTTGTAAATGTATATTATAAACTCCAGGGCAACCATTCACTAAAAAAAAACACAAAAATGTAAAAAAAAAAGGTAAAATTAATATGCTAAGAAAGGAAAGAAAATGAAATCATATGTTCAATTAAAACCACAAAATGCAGAAAAATGTGGAAGACAAAGAAATAAAGAACAACAAAAAACAGAATATATATTAATATGACCATATTAACCATTACCTTAAAAGTAAATGGTCTAAATACATAAATTAAGAGACAGAAATAGCCAGAATGAATCAAAAAATAAGACCCAACCATGTGGTCTTTACAATATATATATTTAATGTAAACATGTGGAAAGATACACCATGCTAACATGCTAATCAAAACAAAGTGGCAGTAGTAATATTAATTGCAGACAGAGGAAGAAAAGAAACTTCAGAACAAGGAAGTTATCAGGGATAAAGAGAGGCATTACATAATAATAAAGTGATTAATACTCCAAGAAGACATAACATTCCTTCATGTGTCATGCATAGCAACAGAGCATCAAAATACATGACAAAAACTGGTTAGAGCTGCAACAAGAAATAGATTAATCCACTATTATAGCTGGAGGTTTAACATCCTTCTAACAGAAATGGATAGATCCAACAGGCAGAAAATCAGTAAGGATATAGTTCAACTCAACAGTACTATCAATCAACTAGTTATAATGGACATCCTTAGACTACTTCATTCAACAAAAGCAGATTACACCTTGTTCTCAAGCTCACATGGAACATTCGCAAAGATAGACCACATTCTGGGTCACATCCTAACAAATTTAAAAGAACAGAAAACATACAATGTCTTCTCTCATGCCATAATAGAATTAAACTTGAAATCAGTAACAGAAACATATCTGGACAATCCTAAAATACATGGAGATTAAATAAGACAATTCTAAATAACACATGGGTCAAAGAAAAAATCTCAAGAGAAATTGGAAAGTAAAGTTGGCCTTTGGACAACACAGGGGTTAGTGACACCGACTTCTCAAACAGTTGAAAATCTGCATATAACTTTTGACTCACCCCAAATTTAATTACAAATAGCCAACTGTTGTTTGGAAGCATAACATAAGATAGCATAAACAGTTGATTAATACATAGTTTCTATCTTATATCTATTATATACTATATTTTTACAATAAAGTAAGCTAGAGAAAAGAGAATGTTCTTAACAAAATCATAAGGAAAAAATATATTTGCAGTACTGTACTATATTTGTCAAAAAAAAAATCCACATATAATTGGATCCGTGCAGTTCAAACCTGTGTTGTGCAAAGGTCACCTTCATTTTGAATGAAATGAAATTAAAGTATCTTATCAAAATTTGAAAATGCAGCAAAAACAATGTGTAAAGTAAAATTTTAACACTGAATGCATATATTAGAAAAGAAGAAAGATCTAAAATCAATTATCTAAGCTTCTACGTTAGGAAACTACAAAAAGAAGGGCAAATAAAATTCTAAGGAGGCAGGAAAAAAATTACAATCAGGGCTGAAATCAATGATACTGAAAATAGGAAATCAAGAGAGAAAATTGACTAAACAAAAAGCTTGTTTTTTGAAAAAATCAATAATACCAGGAAGCCTCTAGCCAAGCTAACTAAGAAAATAAGAGAGAAGACAAAAATCACTAATATTAAAATGAAAGAAGGGACATCACTACAGATCTCATGGAGATTAAAAAGATAATAAAGCAATATTATAAACAACACTATGCCCCCAAATTTGATAACCTATATGAAATGGACCAATCCCTTGATAGACACAATCTGCCAAAACCTGCACACACACAAAAAATACACAATCTGAATAGATCTATTTCTATTAAAGAAATCGAATCCATAATTAACAACCTCCCAAGACAGAAAACTCTAGGCCCTAATAAATTCACTGGTGAATTCTAGAAAACCTTTATGGAAGAAATTATACTAATCCTCTACAATCTTTTCCAGAAAATATAAGCAGAGAAAATACTTTCTAACTTACTCAGTGAGGTCACCATTACCCTAATACCAGTATCAGAAAAGATATTACAAGAAAAGTACAGTCCAATATTGCTCATAAGCATAGATGCAAAAATGTTCATCAAAATACTGGCCAATGAATCATCCACAATATATAAAAATAATTAATTATATACCACAATGAAATGGGATTCATCTAGGTATGCAAGGATGGTTCAATACTCAAAAGTCAATAACTGTAATCTATCACATCAACAGATTACAGAAGAAAAATCCCACAATCATATCAATAAATGCAGAAAAAGCATTTGACAAAATCCAACACTCATTCATGATAAAAACTCTCAGGAAACTAGGAACAAATAATTTTTTCTACTTGATAAAGAATATCTACAAAAAACCTACAACTAGCATCATACTAATGGTGAGAAACTTGAAGCATTCCCACTAAGATTAGGAACAAAGCAAAGATGTCCCTTCTCATCTTTCAACATCATATTAGAAGTCTTAGGTAATGCGGTAAGAGAAGAATAAGAAGTTTCCAAGAAGATTGGAAAGGAAGAAATAAAACTTTGTTCACAGATGACATGATGATCTATGCAGAAAACTCAAATGAATCAACAACAAAAACAAAAGAAAATCTCCTAGAACTAATAAGTGATTATAGCTAGATTGTAGGACAGAAGATTAATATACAAAAGTCCATCATTTTATTATATACCATCAAATAATGACTGAAATTTGTAATTAAAAACACAATACCATTCACACGAGCCCCCTGCTCCAAAAAGATAAATCATTAGGTATAAATCTAACAAAATGTTAGAGATATATGAGAATAGAGATATATGTTAGAGCTATATACAGAGTTCTGCTTAAAAGATACCAAAGAATTAACTGAATGGGGAATATTCATGGGTAGGAAGACTTAATATTTGTTAAGATGTCAGTTCTTCCCAACTTGTTCTATAGAATCAATGAACCTCCAGTCAAAATCTCATTAAGTTACAGTAATCAAGACAGTCTGGCATTGGTGAAAGAATACACAAACAGATTAATGGAACAGAATAGAAAACCCAGAAATAGACTTATATAAATATTAGCTATAAATATAGCTAATTAATCTTTAACAAGGGAGCAAAGGCAATACAACAAAGTAAAGACAGTCTCAACAAATGGTACTGGAAAAACTGGACCTCACGTGGAAAAAAACAACCTAGATACAGATCTTACTCCCTTCAAAAATTAACTCAAAATGATCATTGAGCTAATAATGATAAAACAAAAAACTATAAAACTCCTAGGCTTAGTGTAAACCTAAATGAACTTGGGTATGACTATGACTTTTCGGATACAACACCAAAGGCATGATCCATGAAAGAAGTAATAAGCAGGACTTTATTAAAATTAAAGACTTATATTCTATGAAAGGGAGTGTCAAGAGAATGATAAGAGAAGTCAGACTGGGAGAAAGGATTTGCAAAAGACGCACCTGATAAAAGACTGTTATCTGAGGTATGCAAAGAACTCTTAAAACTCAACAATAAGAAAATGAACAACCTGATTTTAAAAAATAGGAAAGGGCCTGAAGAGACACCTCACCAAAGAATATCTACACAGATGGCATTAATATACATAGATGGTAAGTAAGTATATGAAAAAATATTATATATACATATATATAATGTGTATAGATGTATATAATATGCATATGGAGTATTATATATGATATATAAAATATTATAGATAATAATATATAATATTATAGATGTATATATGATGTATATATGTATATACCATATTGACATATATACATATATACAGATATATAAATGGCAAGTAAGTATATATAACTATTATATATGTATATAAAACTATACATATATAATACTACATATATGTATATAATATAGACAGATGTATAGATTATATACACAGATATATATAAATGGCAAGTTAAGTATATGAAAATGTTATATATGATCTCTACATATTATCTGTATATATAATATATATTATATGTATATAATATAAATAGATGGCAAGTAAGTATATGAGAAAATGTCCAATGTCATATGTCATTAGAGAATTGCAAGTTAAAACAATGAGATACCACTACACCTAGTAGAATGGCCAAAATCTTAAAACACTGACACTATCAAATGCTGGTGAGAATATGGAACAATAGGAAACCTAATTCATATCTTCTATGAATGCAAAATGGTACAGACACTTTGGAAGACAGTTTATCAGTATCATACAAAACTAAACATATATCACAATACAATCACATACAATCACAATCTGGCATTCATACTCCTCTATATGTACCCTAATGAACCAAAACTATAACTACACAAAAACCTGAAATGAACATTTACATCTGCTTTATTCATAACTGCCAAAACTTGGAAGCAACCTGGATGTCCCTCAGTAAGTAAATGGATAAATGGTAGTTCATCCAGACAACGGAATATTATTCAGCAGTAAAAAGAAATAAGGTATCAAGCCATGGAAAGACATAGAGGAATGTTAAATGCATATTACTAAACGAAAGAAGCCAATCTGAAAAAACGTCACACTACATTCCAGAAAAGGCCAAACTATGAAGACAGTAAAAAGATTAGTAATTGTCAGGGGTTAGTGGGGAGAGAGGGATAAAAAGGCAGAGTACAGAGGATTTTTAGGGCAGTGAAACTACTCTTCATGGTACCATTAGGTGGATACATGTCGTTATATATTTGTCAAGACCCACAGAATGTTAAACACCAAGAGTGAATTCTGATGTAAACTACAGACTTTGTACGGTAATAGGTCAATCTAGGTTCATGGATGTTTAACAAGTGTACTCCTCTGATGTGGGAACTTGATAGCAAAGGGACACTATGCATGTGTGGGGACAGGGAATTTATGGCAACTCTCTGTACTTTACACTCAATTTTGCTGTGAAACTGAAATTGCTCTTAAAAATATAGTTAGCTAACTAAAACAAATAAACAAAAAAACTCAACTCTGACTCTCAAAATAAAGTGCTACTCTTGGGAATACCGAAGTTACTCATGCAACCCTACAAAACGATGAGGCGGTTAACATAAAAGATAAATACCCTGTTCTTTAAAGTGGATGGAAAAATTGATACTTCCAACCAAGGAGGAATCCCTAATGATGGAGGAGTTCATGGACAGACATGGGTGGTAGTTTACAGCTGATATTTTTGAGGTTATAACCAGTTTAAATTGGGACATTAAAGAAAATGTATTTGGAGGAAAAGAGGTGTGACCCCACAGTCACTTCTAACACATACAAACATCCCCTCCAAAAGTGAATCTATTCACTGCACAAACACTGATTGAGTGGCTACCATGTACAAGACATTGTACAAGAGCTTCAGGGGATGAGTGAGATGCAGAACCTCAGATAAGGATCATGGAAGCTAATAGGGAAGTGTCACATGTTTAAGAAAAAAACACGTTTGGTAAGTCTAAATGTAAGGGAAAATGAAGTTTATAGTAAAGGAAGCCGATGCTGAAGAAAAACTTCTGTCTGGGAAAGAGGTAGCATATGGACTGAGTCTTGAAAGATGAAAAAATCACCAGGTGGAAATGGGAGGAGAGGAGAATTCCACCAGAGCGAACAGCATGAAGTAACAGGAGTGAGAAAGGGTCCTGTTCTAAGGACTGGAGTTTGGCTGGGATGTGAGGTATGCAAATGAAAGTAGGTAGAGCCAGACTGTAGAATTGTAAATGACAGTTTAGACTAGATTCAATCAACACTGGGGAAGGAGGTTTTGAACAATTTTAAGCAGAGGAGAAGAACATAATTCTCAATGAGCTTTAAAAAATGTCTAATCAACAGGACTTTGATAAGAGAAGAGGGAAGGGGTGATAAAAAACTATCCCCAAGAGTGCCCAGGAGAATTAATAATGCTTACTTAGAAAAGAAGTCAGAAAACTCATGTGTTGACTTAAAATGTAAGAGCTACATACACAGTAACATTAACGTAGCTGCAATTCTGAGAGGAATGAATATTTCAATGCCTGATAATCCAGTACATATAACCTAGTATATTGTATCACCTTACGTGAATTATGAGAGTTTATTTTCTGTACCAGAAATGAACTATAATTTAAGTAATTCATCATTTTCCAAAGTGTCTTTTAAATGCAGCATATTTGGTGTATCATACACTGCAATGCTCTTTCAAAGGAACGTTTTAAAATAAAGCACCACCAACTCCTCTGTATGTGGAACACTGTTAAATTTCAGCTCTGCTTTGAGCATAATTAAGTACCCATAACACCATAAAACTTTTATTAAATTACGGTGTTGGGAATGAAATGTAAATTTGTCTTCCAATATGATGTTGGCATTTCAACCTTTTTTTTTTTTTTTTTTTTTTTTTTTTTTTTGCAGCCTGAATATCATTAATAGTGAAAGTTCAGGGAGTAAGTAAAACTGAAGTATTGGGTGGAATTCAAGGTGTCACATAATCATAAATGTTATTGTAATTCCATTCTTGGAGTATTCTCCATCTTTCCTCCTCTACCTATTTTCTAAATAACCAACATTGATACAGTTGATGATTATAAAAGAAACAGTAAGACGGGGTTAAAATGCAAAGCATCATCTATAAATGAGTTTTATCTTTTTTCATAATATATGGAGGACATAACTGGCTGTACCCATCAATTGTTCATGCTACAGATCATTAAAAAATATACATATTACAAACAGAAGATCTCCATTCAAGCTCAAAAGCACAAAGGAAATGCTTCAAAGACAATAAAGATGTCTCCTAACACAGAGAGAGAATAGAGAAATCTATTTATGCTTTAAAATTGAAAAATTAAAATATATCTTTTATTTGCAATATGGAAGGGACACAGGCAAAAATCTGGGAATTCTGCTACTCACAGGGCATGGTTGACTACTTTGAATTTAAAAAAATATATATGTTTTGAGAATGTCCTACATGAAAAGAGAAATCTCTCCCTGTTAGGAAAGGGAAAACTGCTTTCATTTCATGAAATTCACATTGCCCCAATAGAAAAAGCTGCCAATGTAAATATGTCCAGGGACAGTATCTGTTTAGAATATGTCATGAGCAAGCAGAAGTTTCTCTCACCTTATCTGGGTCCCCTAGATATCTGACCCAAAGGGAATGTGGGTCGAGTTTTCCATTTTGTTTCACATTAGGGTCTCTTGAGAAGCAAAGGGCTGGAAAACCATAGCCACAATATCCAACACATGATTCAAGTTGATGTCCTAGTAAAGGAAATGTATGCTCCCAAGCCTTTTTTTCCCCCCAACCCACCATTCACTCCAAATGATAAAATCACAGCCTCAAGGAAAATCACACCTTAAAAAAATTGTTTGTGTTGGCTGTTCTCTTAGAGAAGTCGAGTTTTCCTGGAAAGTTAACATTCCTTGTCAGAGAGAAAATAAAAATAAATGTGGCACAGGCAAAGATGACATTTGAATCCAAACAAAAGTTTGCCTTTTGCTTTTTTTTTTTTTTT
>NW_024423897.1:8712653-8716164 GCF_017311325.1 Ursus maritimus
TTTTTTTTTTTTTTTCTTTTCTCCTGATCATACACTGATGTGCTAAGGAAAACAGTCCCAATATAGCTTCCCATAAGCCCTTCGGAGCGGTTCACATATATAGTTTCTCCTAGGGAGGTTCACTTGCAAACCCTTGTCAAAAAAGGAACAAATATGCCATGTGAAAACTGTGCGTTGGTTAGAGGAAATGGATCAACACAGAGGCCACAGGGGAAAAAATGCCAGTGGCTTATTTATTGAATGATTCAATGTTTTAGACAAGGAAAGACTGAAGTATGTCTCGTGAGCTGAAACCACCTTCAGGCTGACAAACTTCCACCTACAGAACTTAAAAACATTGCTATAAGATACATTACATTCAGAGTCCAATTATAAGCATCTTTGCTAAACCCTGGCCAATTAATAGTTCAACTGGGTATTCCAGTGGCATCAGTCCACCTCCCTTCTTGCATTGACACTGCACCTGGACAAATGTATAATATTCACTAAGCGCAGTGACACTAAACACTTCAGCATAAAGAACTATGTGGACAGAATATAAGAGGAGCCTCCAATATTCTTGTGCTAAATTCTGAGCAGCATCGCCTCTCCACTGGATTCCTGCAGTGACCTCACTAATATGTCTCCCAAGTGGCAGTATTGCCTTATTCTAATTCATTGTCCACATTGTCCACTCTCCTTCTGCATAAATTCTTTAATGATTCTTCGGTGGAGCACAGGATAAAATCAAAACTCCCTATCACAAGGTTGTTCAAGGTATGGTGCCTGTCTTCTGGAGTCTTCTTTCCACCAGCTCACACCCTCAAACTCCATGTCCCGGACATGGAAGCTTCAAATTTCCCATGTCATTTCACCTTTGTCTCTGGGTGTTTGTAGCATGCTGCCCCCTCAGACTGAACACTCTCCTCCTCCATCACAACCCCAGCTTGGCTCTTGTGGCCTGATAACTTTAATTAATTCCCATTTCATCCTATGCTTACTATGATTTTTATACCATAGACAAATAATTTGTCAATTTTCTCTCTCATTATGAAGACTAATAGTTGCTAAGGACCACCTAGCATAGGATCTGGCACATGGAGAGGCTGACAAAAATACTTTAAATGAATAAATGACTGAAAAATAAGTCATATAGCTCCTTGGTTAAAATCAAATTGTTACAGGGGTGCCTGGGTGGCACAGCTGTTAAGCGTCTGCCTTCGGCTCAGGGTGTGATCCCGACATTCTGGGATCGAGCCCCACATCAGGCTCCTCCGCTATGAGCCTGCTTCTTCCTCTCCCACTCCCTCTGCTTGTGTTCCCTCTCTCACTGGCTGTCTCTATCTCTGTCGAATAAATAAATAAAATCTTTTAAAAAAATCAAATTGTTACAAAAACATTCAATTTGCTGAAATCTGAACTTGTGTAGGCATGACAAAATTAGGGGTAATTATCATACGTCCTAGAGCTTAATAAGCATTCAATAAATGTTAGTAGCCACCATTATCATTTATATTACAAAAACATTTACGTTTTAGAAAGTTCTTCACAACTCTTACTTCCTTTCTACTGCAAACTCATATAGATTATCACTTAAAACTTGTTAAAATAGGGGTGTCTGGGTGGTTCAGTCAGTTAAGCACTCAGCACTTGATTTCAACTCAGGTCATGATCTCACGGTTGTGAGATCAAGCCCCAGCTCAGGCTCCACTCTGGGTTTGGAGCCTGCTTAAGATTCTCTTTCCCTACTATGGACTATGAGAAACAAACTGAGGGCCTCAAGGGGAGGGGGGTAGGGGAATGGGATAGACCGGTGATGGGTAGTAAGGAGGGCACGTATTGCATGGTGCACTGGGTGTTATACGCAACTAATGAATCATCGAGCTTTACATCAGAAACCAGGGATGTACTGTATGGTGACTAACATAATATAATAAAAAATCATTTAAAAAAAAAGAATATTAAAAAAAAACGATTCTCTTTCCCTTTTCCCTCTGCCCTTCCTACCCTCTCCTTCTCTAAAAAACAAAACAAAATAAAACTTGTTAAAATAAATGTAGTTTGATGTAAGTACATTTCTTGCAAAAGCAGCTTTAGTTAAATAAAGGCAATTTGTAAGGACAAGAGGACTCTCAGTTAACAAATCATATGGTTACATACGATTGTAACAAAAAAAATAAGTATCATTAAAGATCTCATGTATAACTCTATCTATGTAGAGAACAGGAAATTTGAGGACAAAAGGCAATGATGAAAACCCCCAAATGCTCCACAAATAACTTAATCCTAGTGGTATACATACATGTGGTTTGCATGTCATTTTAATAAAAGTGCCTAGAGGGCACTGATTTGCCATATTTTTCTGTATCTGTGTAGCAAGCACTGCACATGTGTGGGTATTACTTGTGGGTAAGCACTATTTACTCTACAAATAAATTACTATGTAGCTTACATTGTTAGGGTCGCATGATAGCCCTATAGCTTAAAAGACTGAAATAACCATGCATTTATCTTGTCACTACAGGTACTTACAGTGTAATTACAAGGTCAACAGTTACTATGTAATTACGTAGTTTCAACATTGTGGTTCTTAAAAAAAAAAGAAAGAAAGAAAAGAAAGAAAGAAAGTACACTGTTCTCCCAGTACCTGCTGAGAACCCCTATCTCTGCTCCACCATCCTCACTTGCAAATTTTAAATAGCCACAAATAACAGTTTTAAAGGAAAACAAATCCAAGCATCTTTATTGGAATAATAGCTGTCTTAGAATTATTATACAATGGTAGCACTAAGACCTCAGATATCTTCTGGTCCAGTGCACTCATTTTCTTGGAAGGATTTTTTTTAACTTCTTATAATTTCTTTTCCTAATTTAGAAAGCATTTCAAGATAAAAAGTACCACAAATAGGAATTTTTGTTTAGCAGCCACAATTTTATAATGGTTGCTTACATATACA
The DNA here is from genome assembly GCF_017311325.1 of Ursus maritimus. NCBI lineage: Eukaryota > Metazoa > Chordata > Mammalia > Carnivora > Ursidae > Ursus > Ursus maritimus. Next base: position 8,715,590 of record NW_024423897.1, read on the forward strand.
TAGTAATGAGATGTGGCACACTTTCAAAAGGGTCGATTTCCTGGTTTAAACGTAAAAGAAAATAGTACTCAATCTTAACTTACAATATATCCCTCCTAAAATTTCATTCTTTGGCAATTCATATCCTAAATTCATTTCTGTGGTCCAATTAATATTGGTATCGGATTTGCATATGATTTTGTGGTTGGTCCTGTGAATGTGTGGTGTGACTTTTCCAATGTATGGTGATTCTGAAATCATGAATTTCATCAACGCCTTAGAAAACCCTTCAAATTCTTTCCCTACTTTATTCATAGAAGCAGAAGGACACTGCTTTGATAGTCAATATTTGAACAACTCATTCCAAATTTATTATAGGTTACTATCATACAGAGAATAATAAAGAATTTTTTTAATTACTTTAGTTCATAAGAATGGGCTGATAGATATTCCATCAATGTTATGATTCCCTTGGATGGAGAAATGCTAAATGCTAACCCAAACAGATTTTAAAACCATAATTACTTGGTAAACAAGGGAATCATAGCCAAATAATTATTCATGAATACAGATTAAATTCATCTAAATTTTTTTTT